>NC_058406.1:160762939-160824574 GCF_002201575.2 Neomonachus schauinslandi
TCGATCCCAGGACCCTGGGATCGAGTCCCACATCGGACTCCCTGCTCGGCAGGAAGCCTGCTTCTCCCTCTCCCACTCCCCCTGCTTGTGTTCCTGCTCTCGCTGTCTCTCTCTCTGTCAAATAAATAAATAAAATCTTTAAAAAAAAAAAAAAGAAAACAAACTGATTAATAAATGGGTCAAAGACATTAACATCCCACCAAAGAAGATATACAGATGACAAATAGGCACATGAAACAATGTTGCATTTGTCATCAGGGAAATGCAAATTAAAACAATGAGATACTATGACACACCTTAGAATGGCCAATATCTGAAATGCTGACAACACCAAATGTTGGTAAGGATGTGGAATAAGAGGGACTCTTATTAATTGCTGGTGGAAATGCAAAATGATACATCCACTTTGGAAGACAGCTTGACAGTTTCTTAGAAAACGAAACAAACTCTTACCATATGACTCAGCAATCACATTCACTAGTATTTACCCAAAGGAGCTGAAAACTTTTGTCCACAAGAATATGCACACTGATGTTTATAGGAGCTTTATTCAGCTTTAGAAAAAAATGAGCTATCAAGCATGAAAAAACATGGAGGAACCTTAAATGAATATTACTAAGTGAAAGAAGCCTATCTGAAAAAAACTACATATTGTGATCACAACTATATGACATTTTGGAAAAGGCAAGACTATGGAGATAATAAAAAATATCCATGATTTCCAGAAAGATAGGAGGGAGGGAGGGAGGGATAAATGCATACAGTGCATTTTAGGGTAGTAAAGATACTCTGTATGATACTATAATGGTAGGTACATGTCATTGTACCTTCTTTGTCAAAACCCAGAGGATGTACAACAGCAAGAGTGGACTCTAATGCAAAGTAGGGACTTTAGTTGATTATGATGTTTCAATGTAGGTTCATCAATTATAACAAATGTATATCACTCTAATAAAAGATGTTATTAATGGGGGAGGCGGTATAGGAGATATCTCTGAACCTTCTCTATTATGTTGTGAAAAGAAACTAAAACTGCTTTTAAAAATATTTAAATATATGTATAGCATAACAATAAATCAGGAAACAATATTGATAATCATATTAATACCTAATCTATAAACTCCATTCAAATTTTACCTCCTATCCAATAAAGAACTTTATAGCAAAAGGATCCATCCAGGATCATACCTAGTATTTACTGTCATGTGTCCTTAGCCACCTTCAATCTGGAACAATTCTTCAGTCTTCCATATTTTTCATAATCTTAATATTCTGAAGACTACAAGGTTGTCACTTCGTTGAGTATTTCAGTTTAGGTTTTTCTGATGTCTCTCCTTACCCTTCCTTTGCTTAGATTCTAGTTATGAATTTTTGACAAGAATATCACAGGAGTATGTTCTTTTTATTATATCTTACCAGAACTGTATTTTTCATTATCTTTTATCAGGTAATGCAAGATTTTGATTTCTTCCATTATTGGTGATATTTATTTTGGCCAAATGGTTAAGGTGGAATCTGCCAGGTTTCTCCACACTAAGTTACCAATTTCATGTCTATAATTAATGAATGTACTGCGAGAAGGTGCTCTGAAACTAGACAAAGTCCTATCTCTCGTACTTTGATCCAACAATTTTAGCAACCACTGATGATTTTTCCCTTGTCAACTGTAACTATTTTGGTTGCCACTTGGTGGTTCTCTAATTCCACCAGTTATTATACATTTTACTAGCTGGCATTCTACAGTAAGAAAGAACTTTTTCTTTTCCCTCACTAATTCATTCATTTATTTAGATGAGTATAGACATATGAATCTTACTTTATTCCATAGATTATAATCTGTCATTGTTATTGCATATGTTGATACTCAAATTCTTTATTTGGTAAGTATATCCCATGCAAATTTGTTTCTATATCGTTTTAACATGGTTATACCATTCCTCAAGCACTTCTTACTTTCTGGACACATACACACATACATCCATATATTATTGTCTATTTATATCTTAGTTGTCTCCTTTTATAAATTTTTATAGCCAAAACATAAGTTCTTCAAAACAAAGGATGCTGCTTCTTAATACTTTGTGTTTATCCCAGATAACTTCACCTAGTAGTTTGCTTGCTAGAGACACTTAGCACATGATATCTGATTTATTGGCTTTGCTGAAGTGTTTTTTCCTGAGGCAGAGGAGAGCAAAGATCTAGTTCTACATTCAGCCTATTTTTGGCCTCACTTTTGATGCTGAATCCACTACTAGTAGTGGAGAGAGTCCAGTGAAAAGGGAAAGGTGTAGGTGGTGGCATTTAAAAATACGTATCACTGTTCACCTGACTGCTTTCTCTTCTCAGCACTTAGGAAAAAAAAAAAAAAAAGAAAGAAAGAGGAAAGAAGGAAGGAAGGAAGGGAGGGAGGGAGGAATATAAATGTAGAAGTACAAACTGGTAGTTAAATACATCCTAATTTTTTAAAAGTCTATTTGCCAAAAGTTGTGCAAAATATTGTTTTGAGTGAGACTGAGATATCAGGAACCAGAAAGAATATAGATTCATCAGGGATTTTGAGATTCAGAAATGAAAGCTAACATGTCAGTCACAAGGAACAGACAAAGCCGTTGACAGTATCTGAGGATTTAAGGGCAAAATGCCCTCTGTGAGGTTCATATAAAGCTGTTCAAGCTGAATCTTTAACAAAGGTCCTTCTCACAGATTATAACCAATTTCCTCTTGGACAATTTTTAAACAAATTTCTTATTATGCCTATGTGAGAAAATCCATGATTTGTATTAATTTTCCAGAAAGGCTTAGTATCATGTACCATCAAATAAATAATTAATACTTCATTTTTTCAAATGTTATTCTTTCACATCCATTCAACACTGAGCGTAGTTGAGAGGACTTTTTTTTACAAAATAAAACCAACAATTTCACAAGCTGTGAATAGCTAGGTGATTTTAAACATTCATAATGTATGACTATTTTAAAAATCTGTTCTTTCCTTGACTTCAACACAACTGCCTTTTCAAATTCAGATACATTTCTTTAACATAAACTGGGTGTTGAAATTATATCCAAAATTCCCTATGAATGTATGTTTTTCTAACATTTCTTTTGTTTAGAGTATGTTTAAAAATGTTAGTGTGAATTTAAAAAAATAAAAAGACAAACACATCCAAAGTAAAAATATGTTGGAGGTATCATCACTATTGTTTCATAGAAAACACTGATAAGTAAGAGATGAGTGAGACCATTCCATAAGACATCATACTGTTCTAGGAAGAAAATATCTATTAGAAAACTATTGATTTTCTCTTTAAATAAAAAATAATATAATTTTATTCTGCTCTGTCATAACTCCTTGATTTCACTCCTAGAAAGATAGTTCCCTTTGGTGCACAGAGCTCTCAAGTTACACACGGATGCAGAGCTGGGTTTCTAAACTGTAGCCGGTTGAACTGGGACTTGGAGTTGACCTTTAACACAGCAGTAGTACATGCTTCAACAAATTTTCCTCCATTGGCACATGACAATTTTGTGATGTCATCTTCCTACAAAATATTTCTTTAAGAGTTTCATTTCAAATATTCAAAAATCAGTAGAAATTAATAAGCTAGTTAGTTGATAGAGTAATAACATTAAACAAAGCAACTGAATAAGCTTGGCATATTAAATCTGTATACATGCGGGGCTTACTTACTTGATACATTTCTTGCTGTTTCATATCTAACTTATTTTTTTAACTAAACTTTGTGGTCCATGTCCCTAAACTTTGATGTTTTGTACACTCTATTTTAGTTTCCAAAGATGATCCTTCTTTTCCTATCACCATAATGCAGTTTTTACTACAGCATGCCTTCTAATTTTAGAAGAGTATTCTTTATTGTCAGCATCTGTACACTTTCCAAGAAGATAGCAGTTTTTATCACACAATGGAGACAATTTTCTCAGAATAAAGGTCTTCATTATAACATACATTCCTAGGTACTGGAATATCTTTGTCTAATTGGAATATCTTTATTGGAATATATCTAATTATTAGGATATCTTTCCTTTATTTTAAAGAATATTTAATAATTCAGTATCTGTTTAGTCTGACCATTGTTGGAAGGCAATGCTTAAAAGGGTCAACTACTATTGTATAATTTCTAATTTCATCAAGTACCTCTAACCCAATGTGCACCCCCACCCAATTAGTATTAGAGAATTTCTTAGCTAAGAAAATTATTTTGCCTAACCAATAGTTTTGGAAGAATTCTAGTAAAGTAATATATATTAAACAGAAATATTAAAAGCATACAATATCATCCTATTAAGTTTTACCTCTCAGCAAACTGATAATAATGAACATTATTCAGATTATTATGTAGCTGGTAACCCGTAAAACAAATTAAGAGTGTAAAGAACATATTGAAGCTGAGCTGAAATAATAACAACCCAGGAAACAATCAATGTAAATACGGATGGAAAAGCTAAAGGAAAAAATATTTTTCATTTTGCTTGGCAATTTTGCCTTAGAATAATCCTCAATTTTATTATTACATTTTAAATGTTAGGTTTTTAGGCTAATGCAAAGGATATGGGATACCTTATTTGGTCTATACATGCACTTTTACATTTTAATGCTGCAATGGGGTTTCCCTGGCTCTTCCCACGATGGCAGTATTAACTCTGGAGGAATCCCCTAGTCTTCTGAATGGTGTGATATGTAATACATAAGTAAATCTCATGGTCATGGGTCCACTCCCACTGCCATGGTGTTTCTTCATTCTTATATTCCTTCTACTTTAGCCTTCATTTATGAAATTATATTTAATTTTTCACAAAAAGTTTTATCTGAGTTTTGTCAGCTTCCTATTCAGATCATCCTTTTGTCCTCTCATTTCTGAAATTTTCCTAATTGTTATTTATGCTTTTTTTTTATAGCTTTTTTTTAACTTCTTTTTGCTTCTTTTGAGTATGTGTTTTGTGGACACATCTTTCTGATGTGCCTTCACTGTGGATAAGGGCATTCTCTCATTCTCTTTTCTCCCTTTTGTTTTGGCAATAACTTGTGACATTCAGCCATAATTCTTTTCTATTACTCACGCTTTGGTGAGATGATCTCTCTAATAAGGATAATTTTATCACCCAAGGACATCTGGAAATGTCTGCGGACATCTGGAAATGTCTGCGGACATTTCTGGTTATCGTTAACTGGTGAATTGCCATGGCAGCTAGTGGGTAAGACCAAGGATATGGCTACAAATTCTACAGTGCATAGGATAGCCTACCACAATAAAGAATTGTCTGGTCCAAATGTCAATAGTGTGTAGGTTGAGAAACCCCAGACCCATACTCGAAGAAGGAAATAATCAGTATAGAGGAGAAGATAGTTTTCTTTAGCTTCATTGTTCTAATGTTCTTTCTTCTGTGTAATCACAAACAATTAAAAAGTGTGTCTTTATAATTTCTAAAATGTGCCTTGTTTTCTTCCCTTTTGTTTTTATCTATACTTTCTTTTTCAATTGCCCTTAATGTTCTCTTTTCTCTTTGAATTTTACTCCCAGGAATTTGGTCTTAGTGTAAGTATTTGTGTTGGGAATTGTAGCCTGCAAAGCCCCTCACATTTTGTGCTGCTCTTATCAGACTGGCCTGCTGAGATTTCCATAAGCATTTATGATCCTTTACTTTGGAAGTGAGTACCTATTAGAAATCTCTGTGTTTTCTAGTTATCAAGCCCTTCAAAAATCTCTGTCTTCCTACTACTTTTTCCTCACAGTTGTTGATACATCATCGCCTTGCTGTTCAGTGTTTGTTTGTTTGTTTAAAGATTTATTTATTTTAGAGGGAAAGAGAGAGAGAGAGCAGGAGCAGGAGAGGGAGAGAGAATCTCAAGCAGACTCTGCGCTGAGTACCAGAGCCAGATGAAAGGCTGGATCTCACAACCCTGAGATCAGGACGTGAGCACCTCAGCCAAAACCAAGAGTTGGATGTTCAACCAACTGTGCCACCCAGGCTCCCCTTTGCTGTTCCGTGTTTGATCTCTGCTTATTCCTATTTTAATATTCTCATGTACATATTGTCACCTAGTTTTGCTTGGATGCTGTCCATGACAATTTTTAACTAGTGATTCGATTTCTATATGAGCATCAATTTTTCAATTTTATAAAATTCTAAATTCTAAAAATATTTAATTTTTCAATTTCTTCTTGATATGTTTGATAATAACAATTAGACTATTACAATTTAAGTTTTTAAGTTTATAGGCAAAACTGTGTTTCTATTTTTCTTTCTATGTCACTTAATCTGTCCTATATTTGTACCTATGTCTCCCTAATGCTTTCTAATACATTTTACTTTTCTGTATATCGAATTCACCAAAATACTTAACATTCAAAGAAGCAATATTTGGCTACACAATTCTGGTATTATGTTTATCTTTTTCTTTCTTCTATTTTCTTTCATTTGCTGCGTTGGCCTTTCCTTCTAAATTATTAGGTTGGATCTTTTGGTCATTAAATTTTAGTCCTTTGATTCTCACATACATGAACTATGTTTAAATTTTACTTTAAATAGTGCTTCAGCTGAATCCCATTAGGATGGAAAGTTTTCATTATATTTTAAATGAATTTCCAAACTAATAATTTTATTATAGTTATAGGGTTTTAGTTTTGTATCCTTTCAATTGGTGCTCAGTTTTTAATTGTTCAATATGTGATGTGCTTGAAATAAGTTTTTAAAGTTTATTGTGTAAGTATGTATGCATATGTCTTCAGATCAAGCTCATTAATGATAAATTTTAAGATCCTTTGATCCTTACTAAACTGCCTGTTTAACCTATCAGTTGCTCCAGAGAAATTTTTAAATCTGCACATGCAAGTTCATTTGTCCATTTTTCCACTCTTCTGCAAAATTTTGTCTTACATAATTTGAGATTATTTTTATTCTTTACCAAAGTTTTAAATTGAAGCAGTTTTTAATAAACTTTTAAATGTAGTTTCTTACTGCATTAAACTCTTTATCATTAAGCAAATACTCTGCATCCCTTTTAGGTCTTTAGCCACAGTATCTATTTTTTCTCACACTAATATAGCCATATTAGCTTTCTTATTATTAGTGTTTGCCTTATATGTTTTTCCATTATTTTTCTTGTATTCTAACATTAGTATGTGGAAATTCTAGTATTTGAAGTACTTGCAGACTCCATTCTCTTTGTTCCTGTTTGTATCAACTTGTTTCCCCATGTTTTAAAATGTTTTATTGTGAACTCACATTCGATGTCATTGTCAGGGATCATGAGGGCTTGACTAGATCTGTTTTTCCAGAGAGGATTTGCTCTTGCATTATTTAGGCATCTGTGTTTATTACCAACTTGAGACCACTTTAGTTTCTAAGCCAGACCATTCAGGTGGTATATTAAACCTTACACCAGTGTGAATGCAGCATAAAAATTACAGATTTGTAGAAGAACCTTTTTTTTTTTTTCCTATATAGACCTGAGCTTAAGAAGATTGTCTTTTTGGGGAGGGTATGTGCTATGGTGAGCGCTGTGAAGTGTGCAAGACTGCTGAATCACAGATCTGTACCTCTGAAGCAAGTAATACATTATATGTTAAAACAAAAAAAAAAAAGAAGAAGAAGAAGATAGCAGGAGGGGAAGAATGAAGGGGGGAAATCAGAAGGGGATACGAACCATGAGAGACTATGGACTCTGAAAAATAAACTGAGGGTTCTAGAGGGGACGGGGGTGGGGGGATGGGTTAGCCTGGTGATGGGTATTAAAGAGGGCACGTACTGAATGGAGCACTGGGTGTTATATGCAGAAAATGAATCAGGGAACACTACATCAAAAACTAATGATGTAATGTATGGGGATTAACATAATAAAAAAAATAAATAAATAAAATGTTTAAGGTCAGAGTGTAAAAAAAAAAAAAAGATTGTCTTCTTTTCCTAGGTGCCAAGATTTTTCTGCCTACTCGCTCATTGATGCTCTGTTCATTCAGATTCATACAAATAAAGGAGCCTCTACCATTAGTACATCCAAGACCTTGTCTTTTCTTTTTTTTAAGTTTTTATTTAAATTCCAGTTAGTTAACATACAGGGTAATGCTGGTTTCAGGTGTACAATTTAGCGATTCAACACTTATATACAACACCCAGTGCTCATCACAAGCAGTGCACTCCTTAATTAACATCATCTATTTAACCTGTCCCCCCATCAACCTCCCCTCTGATAACCATCAGTTTATGCTCTATAGTTAAGAGTCTGTCCTTTATGTATATTAAAACATAATGCTGAGGTATTAGGTTACGGCAAAGGATCTAATATCCATAGAGTCTCAAATGTATGTTTCCACTTTGGAATCTTGACTCCACTTTGGTTTTGTGATTATTTCACTTGTTTTATTGTAAGTTTAGATAAAAGGGAGGTGTGTTTTACTTTACCCAGCATTTTTGATGTTCTACAGTTGGATGCTTTTTCAGTTAACTTAATTTGTCCAAATTACCATAAGTGGAATTTCTTACCAGGCTCTTTCAGTATTATTTAGATAATTTTTGGAAATATCTGAACTACATTTTATCTTCCTCTGGGTGAATACTGTACTGAATAGGGCCTCATCTACTAAAATTTTCCGATTCAAGCTTGTTTGAGATGCCTCACAGGGTGTTAGGTCATTGAGCCCCTAATAGGATTCTAAGAGATCCAGACAGAGCCAAGTCTTTTTTGCTATTTCCAAACTACATACAATGCAATCCTACAGGAAATATTTCTATATGTTTTTAGGTAGTCTTTAGGTATATACAACCCACTTGTTCATTGCCTATTTATTGTCTCCTTCATTTTATCCAAACTTACCTCAGGACTCATCTTTCTACATTTCTCTTTGTACTGTTATAGAGTTAATACATAATCATTTTTTCTTATTTATTTATTTATTAACAGTCAATAATATCATTTATTTAAATCAACTGTCAAATGGATTCCATTTCTATTTATTCTTTTTTTACCTTTTTTTTTTATTATTATGTCCATACATTACATCATTAGTTTTTGATGTAGTGTTCCATGATTCATTGTTTGCATATAACATCCAGTGCTACATGCAGTATGTGCCCATCACCAGGCTAACCCATCCCCCCCACCCGCCTCCCCTCTAGAACCCTCAGTTTGTTTCTCAGAGTCCATAGTCCTTCATTCTTTTTTTATTTTTTAAAAGATATTATTTATTTATTTATTTGACAGAGAGAGAGAGGGCACAAGCAGGGGGAGCACCAGAGGGAATGGGAAAAACAGACTTCCCTCTGAGCAGGGAACCCTATGTAGGGCTAGATCCCAGGACCCTAGGATCATGACCTAAGGGGAAGGCAGACACTTAACCAACTAAGCCACCCAGGCACCCCAATACATAATCATTTTGATAACACTCTTGACCAAAGGCTTTTTTCCTAACCATCTGGATGAAACTCCATCTCACAAAAAACCTAAATATCCTTATGTTGTCATATATACTGGAGCAGCAAGCACTTATGAAAAAGTCACATCATACACAGAAACCTACTTATACAACCGCCCCCCAAGAATACCTTGAAATTGTATATTAATTTATGTTATTTAACAATTATTACTTCACACATTTTCTATTGTTCCTGTTTACCACTTATTTTCTTAACCCTTTCCCAACCCCTCTGTATACTTAAACAAACAAAAGAGAATATCAGCCACCCCTTGTATTCTCAATGCTAAGCTGCAAACATACATGCATCCGGGTATGTATTATTTTTTACTGTCTAGTTTTAATAGAGGACTGTCTGACATCCTCTTTAAGGACAAAATAACATCCTGTCCTGAGGCTTCCACTCTTCTTTTACAGGAACTACCCATTTCCCTTTCCTTTTTATGTATACCAAGCCACTGTCTCTCATTTTGATTCCTCAGGTTATCTTTCTTTCTTTTTTTTTTTTTTGGTCACATTTGTCCTTGTTATTAAAAACAAACAATACGATACACAACAAATTCATATATTGCTCCAGTTAAAGCCTTTCTGGCCTCCTCAAAAACTACTTTGAAGTTTGACTTTCCAATCCTTATTTCTTAATCTCCCATTCAGTACTTTGGTTTGATTTCCTCATTCATCTCCCATAGGTATAGCTTGTTGTGATCACAGCAAAGCTATATATATTGCTAAATCCAATGGACATTCTGACTACTAATCTCACTTGACCTCTCAGCATCATTAGACAATCCTTGCTACTTCCTCCTTTAAACAATATATCCCATTGTCTCCCCTAATCAACTTTCCATATTTCTTTCTTAATTCTCTTTGCCATTCTTCTGTCTGTCCTTTGTAAACTCATGTTCTGTTATTCAACCAGTAACTGATCCTCAAGGTTTGGCCCCAGGGTTGCTTTACTTGCACTGTCTCATCAAAATGCTTATGATTTAAATTAACATCTGTAATCAGAAGACCCACATATTTATACCTATATCTCCAGGCCAAAATATCTAACTTCATACTTAAAATATCTTCCTAGATGTCATAAATAAATCTTATTTCAACATAAGCAAATGGAACTTGATCTTTTCCCCTAAAACTAATCCACTTCTAGTATTCCCTATATTAGAGAATACCACCATTATTCCAAGTGTTCTTCATCTTCCCATAGATTGTTATTTCAATACAGAAACCAAGATTCAGAGGGATGTGAAGATGGAGGCAGAAACTGGGAGTGAGGTAGCCATAAACCAAGAATTGCTGGCATCAACCAGAAGCTATAAGAAGCAAGAAATGAATTATCTCCTAGAGTCTCCAGAGAGAATGTGGCCTTGGTGACACCTTAATTTCAAACGTGTGGCCTCCAATTTTGTAAGAAAACAAATTTCTGTTGTTTTTAAGCCACCAAGTTTGTAGCAATTTGTTATAGCAGCCATACAAAACCAATACATTGGCATCCCCACTAACATCTGCAGTATTTTTTTAGAGTAAACCACTATATTCTATTCAATTTTCAGTGCCATCCTAACTTAAAACAGAGCCCACATTTTATGCTTGCTAAATAAATTTTAAATAACAATTAACGAAGGCATGAACACGGGCTTCTAAAATTACTTAATGTCATTTGGTCTGAGTCCAATTTGAAAATAATTATCTCTGAATCAGTGTTTTAATCATACATTTTGCAAATCATTATTAAATAGCTACAGTGTGCTAGTTATTAGTCCTGCAGGGGACTATGCTAAAAAACTTAGTGTAAATTCATCATTTTCATAATACTATTAGTCAATACTTCAGAGAACTCTGTCTAGTTCTTACTTTTTCATATTAAACTTCTGTGTAGCTTTTTTTAATATTTAGTATTTAACATATTTATTATGCTAAGATATACACTGTTCAGTTAAGAACTCAAAATTATAATAAGATAGCTATAACATTTAACTATAAAGATAACCTTAGGTGTAACTTTATGCTATGTTTCATAATTTTTTATCAAATTACTTTTAAAATAATATTATATAACTTCATGTACATATTATACACACAAAATGCAAGTTTTATTATGATTTTTTATATTATCAGAAGGTGATACTGAGATCTTATTTTTATTAAATCTTATACAGTTTTCTAGATCTGCTTTGCCTATGTGTCAAATTATGGCAGAAGGTATCGTCTCCTTTATCCTAATTTGCTCTTATTAGTACTACCATGTTTTCCTACTTGTAAAAAATAAAATCACCTACATTATGAACTTTGTAGCTAAAAATAAATTTCTGAACAGGTGTTCTAACCTTTAGAGGTAAATAGTCAGCAGCTGTAGATTTTTCATTTGATGTATATTATTATACTCTGCCACATTCAGTCCCTCAAAATGTGGGTAATGCAGATGAAAGATTTAGTTTTAAATCTTCAGTCATTTTAGCTTATAAAGTAAAATTATATTCATTAGAAAAGTGAAACTATAATAATTTCCAAGAAGTTAGTGAAATAATATTGTAAGAATTAAAAATGGGACTGACCAAAGATTGCCATTACTGAGTAATTTGATACCTTTACAGAAAACTTGTTTAAGTAAGAATAAATATTTGTTTTTAGGTATGATATTTGTTTTAGGACAAATATCCTAAAGCCCTGGAGATGTATCTAAATTTCAATGAAATTGATAAAAATTTCAACAAAATGGTCACTGACAGTTTTTCTATGCCCCTCTCCGACTTTTACTAGGCAAACACTATTTCAAGATCATGCAATTTTTAACTCCAGAATTCTTGATCAGCTAGTGGTCCAATGAATCACCTAGATGGCAATATAATCTCTTGGAAGTAAGCCAATTTTAGGAATGTTTTGAATTATTTAATAACTTTCCAAGTAAATTGGAGTCGGTTACATAAATTGTCTAAATCATGTAGGACTTTTTGACACCTCAGCTGCCTCAATATTATTTAATAGTTCTCTGAGAAGTGCCATCTAAAGAGAAAGCAAAAAAAGAAAAAGTAGAGAGGATTATGATTTGAGATGATTACAAACTGAGATTGGTAAAAATGAATTAATATTATTTAATACTGTGGTTCATGTACTGTTCTATGAATTGTATTCTCTTTGCCTAGCATTTGAATAGTATTCCATTAGATTATATATTCAAAAAATACTTTGATTTTAAGAAAATAAATTTAATTGTTACCTACAAATTAAGCTTTGAGAAATTACATGGAGGTCTCATATCTTTAAATTCCTAAAGCCTAAATAAAGTTCACGGGTTAAAAAAAAAAAAAGTCAGTAAATAATTGCACAAGTGGAAAAGTTACATTTTTCTAGCTAAGTTGTAACTTGTGCTACGATAACTCTTTTTATATGTGTCTTATGCATATCTTATTTATTTAATTAAGCCAAAAAGACTTGCTGGGGATCAGTGGAGTACATTTAAAAAATCTCAATGCAATATAATATTCTCAATGCAATGCATGAGAGTGACTGATATACACATGCCAACACTCTATCAATTGGTAATTTTTTTGTCTTGTCCAGTGCCCTTCTTTAGATTTGGAAAATAGTAATACATTAAATTCCAAATTAGCTATAATCATTCTTTTTTAAAAATTTGTATCATAATTCATTTTCTATCTTTTATATATCACACATACTCACTGAAGGAAAAGACTAAAACCACAGATTTATACCCAAAGAGGTGATATAGGGGTGCCTGGGTGGCTCAGGCATTACGCGTCTGCCTTTGGCTCAGGTCACGATCCCGGGTTCTGGGATTGAGCCCCGCATCGGGCTCCCTGCTCCGAAGGAAGCCTGCTTCTCCCTCTCCCACTCCCCCTGCTTGTGTTCCCTCTCTCGCTGTGTCTCTCTCTGTCAAATAAATAAAATCTAAAAAAAAAAAAAAAAAAAGGTGATATATAATTGCTCTTACTCCAAAATAATCATATTCATATAAATAATTATACTTTTCAGATAGATGTATAAGCCATGTTCTGTAAATACCAATTTGTTATACCTTATATGTTATAGAAATACTAGTTCTATATTACTACTTTTCAAAACATTTTAACCTTGTCCATTTTTTCCTTATGCCTCAGTTTTCTCATTTATAATTTAGGGAGTCCCCTCTTTTTATTGATTTACTAGAAATTAAGATATTTTGCTAATAAGAATTATCCTTGAAATCTTACCAACAAAGTAAAGTCATATCAAACACACTGAGATTTATTTTTTTGAAAAACACAGTGATCCTGAATCTTAGGTAAATTTCTCATAGGTAAGGTAAATTTCTCATAGGTAAATTTCTAAAGTCAGAGACCAAATCATTCTTTATGAGGGGCCACCAGGGGGATAGATAGATACACTGTAAATGAGCAATTGCTACTCTACTTTTCCTCCAGTGTTAGAGCAGATCATTCTCTGCAAGCCACCTCTCCAGCTCGGCAGTTTTCTGGAATATAAATATATGGGAAAAAGTAACAGGAGAGGTTTGAGGGATTTTCTTTACCATATTAGTTCCAAATTAATCATATGTAAAAAATTTGTCTAAACTTAAGAATTAGTATGAAGATATGAACTAATGTCTCTTTACCTAAAAATCCATTTGCTTTCTTATTAGTTATTAATGTGAGTATACATATTTAAACTGTGGAGCAGAAATATATACTTAGCAAGAAGTAGGAAAAGAGAGAGAGTGAAGTAATTTAAAGACGGTAGATTTCACTCTGTGTATGTCCTAGACTGAATTCAAGGCGAAGTTTAGCACCTCGAACGGATTTTAGGTATGTAGGCATCCTGTGCTGCATGTAAGTCTAGTGTTTAATGATAGATATTTGTTATATAATATGGACTCCAAACCCAACCAACTACAAATTTTATCTGGCGCTCAAACCAAATTAGTTATAATCATTCTTAATTTTGCTATTTCAAATCTATTGCATCAATTAAAACATTAACAGAAAAGTCAAATTTAAATAAGGATAGCATTCAGCCTTATCTTGTACCTGATTTGAAAGTCAAAGGATCCATTATTTTACAACTAAATTTGACATATGCATGGTAGGTTTCTTTTAATAATAAAAATTGCTGGTTGTTCCTTCAAGATTCTGTGAATAATATACATATATACATTTACACATGAGATGGTCTTTTTGTGTGTATGCCAATTTAGCTAGGCTACAGTTTTCCATTTATTCAATCAAACACTAATCTAGGTATTTTATAGATGTGATTAAAGTCCATAATCAATTGACTTTAAGTAAGAGAATTATCGGGGTGCCTGGGTGGCTCAGTCGTTAAGCGTCTGCCTTCGGCTCAGGTCATGATACCAGGGTCCTGGGATCGAGCCCCACATCAGGCTCCTTGCTCTGCGGGAAGCCTGTTTCTCCCTCTCCCACTCCCCCTGCTTGTGATCCTGCTCTCTGTGTCTCTCTCTGTCAAATAAATAAATAAAATCTTTAAAAAAAAAGTAAGAGAATTATCCTAGATAATCTTGCAGGTTAGCCTGCTTCAAACAGTTGAAAGAGCAGAGCTGAGGCTTCTCTGAAGAAGATACTTGTTTGTGGACAGCAACTTCAGCTGATGTCCAAGGGTCCCTGATGTTCTGCACTAGGAATTTCACACTTATCTAGCTGGATCTACAATTATATAAGTCAATCTACTGCAATAAATATCTTAATATATTCTCTACTAGTTCTGATTCTCTGGCTGAACCCTGACTGATAAATATTTTGGAACCTGAAATACTAGAGGAATACAATCTTAAAGACAAGTTTCCTGAATTGGTTCTGGTATGGAATTGGTTCTCTAATCTGATTAGATTTAAAGGCACTAATGACTGTATTTCTAATAATCAAGAGGGCACTGATAGTCCTTGGTACGATGTGACACGAGCAATATGAAAATATTGCCATTGGATATTTCTAATCATATACTTATAGACAGCAAGGTTCTACATGATCATGTACTTACTACCTTAAAATCTTTTATTCAAACTAAGGACTATAATAGAATTGGCTGGTTGTTCCTGTGAGGAGAAAGTGGGTAACAAAAAGCTCAGGGCTCCAAATTCCCAGTTCTAACTGTGCATTAATGACTTAACATCTCTGGGGCACCTGGGTGGCTCAAATGGTTAAGTGTCTGCCTTCGGCACAGGTCATGATCCCAGGGGCTGGGATCAAGCCCTGCGTCAGCCTCCCTGCTCAGTGCAGAGCCTGCTTATCCCTCTCCCTCTGCCATTCCTTCTGTTTGTGCTCTCTGCCTGTCTCTGTCAAAAAAATAAAATCTTTTTAAAAAAAATGACCTAACATCTCTATATGCCCTGAAAGAAATCCTTATCTCCTATAACTTTGAAATATTCTGAAATTTCTAAAAATCAAACCCAGAAATTCTGCAAGTAGCTGAATTACAACATAAATTGAATTATCAACCCCACTGGATAGCTTCTGCTAAAGTGAAGTTATGGATTAGGAAGGAATGGGATCTTGAAAATTGGAATAGGTGATATAGGCAGATTTTGATGAAGTTGGGGACACGGAACCCACCAATTCTGCTCAGTCTTCTTTGCCAGAAGAAGCAGATACTCCTCCCTTGCCTGTGTGGGTTAACCCTCTTTTGCCTGAATAACCTGTAATTGCATCTCCTGGGTAGTTGCCTAGCAAGCCACTGATGATTCTTCTCAGGACCTCGCCCTATCATCAATCCTTGCTTTTAGACGATAACTAAACTCAAATCCCAGCAGGCTTCACAGGATGAGATGCAAAGTTTGACCCATGAGAAAGGGCACTACACTCCCAATAACTGGATTTTTAAACAATTTATGCAGAATAAACTCTGAGGATATGTGTGGAACTGGCTCATAAGGATAGTGAATCATGATGGAAAGAATATAAAGTTGGGTCAGGCTGAATTTATTGATACTGATCACTAAGGAGAGATTCTGGATTTGATGTTTAAGTTTGAAGAAATGTTTTAAAAGGGCAAACATAGCCTATATTAAATGAAGTTAAAATGCTAAAATTGCCTTGGTATAACGTAGATGCAGGTATCCAGACACTAGGGATACTGTAATGTCAAAGTGTACTTATATAGATCTGCTCAACTTCCCCTGGAAGATTCAAAGGACACCTTTTCCACCTTGACTATGAGAAATGTATCAGTGAGGGAAGCCCCAGCATTCTTGAAAAGCTCTGTGATGTCTCTTGTTTGTAGGCTAGAGATTAGGGTAGAAATTCCTACCATGAAACTGTAACCCCTAAAATGTAATGGTAATAATGGGAGCCTGGATACCAGTGCCCAGGCAACTGCACTTAATTGTCAAAGATAAGGTGGGTGTGGTTATGCTAATGAACTACAAAACCAAGGCCCTAATCAGAACACTGACTTGCAAAGACCTATAATGTTGGCTAGTTTAAAATGGTATAGCTAGAAAATATATAAACGGGCAGTTTATTAAATTCTTACTTGATCTGCATAAGCGGAAGAGTTCTAGGTCTAGTAAACAGAAGTCTAACTTGAATTACAAAAAAAAAAAAAAATAGCTGGAGCCCCTCAATCAATTCCGAAACTTGAGCCAACTTTCAGACTCAGAAGTCCATAAATAAAGGGAGGAGTTAAGGTCACCTTAAAGAAGGACCCTGATACACTGACAAAAATTTACAATGTTTATGTCCTACCAGCCTTCCCCAGAGGTGGGGGGAGTAAGTGGTCATTTATCAAGGTGACTGTGAAATGGAGAAAGGGATTACTGGACACTGTGACACAATTCCCACATTGGTTGTAGGACCTGCAGAGTGAGAGCTGCTACGGTGGGAAAGATCAAGTTCAAGCCACTAGAATTCCCTGTATCTAAAAATATAATCTACTGAAAGCAACAATGCATTCCTGGAGGGATTTAACTTATTTGGTGTATTCAGAAAAAAAAATAATTTTGCAGAATGGCAGGGGATTACTGTAACCATAATCAAGTTATATCTCAAACTGCAGTTGCTGTTACAAATGTGGTGTCATTACTTGATCTCCTAGTACCCTGTATGCAGCATTGATCTGGAAAATGCTTTTTGCTCTATAGCTGTTGGTAAAGACCACCAGAGCATTTTGCTTTCAGCTGGCAAGGAGAGTAAAATATCTCAGAGATGTATTAGCTCTCCAGACTTATGCATTTAGTAAACAGACATTTTGATCCCCTTTCCCTTCCACAAGACATCACACTGGTCCTTTACATTAATGATATTATGCTGATCGAAACCAGTAGTCAGGAAGTGCAACTAGTTCAGACATATTGATAAGACATTTGTGCGTCAGAAGATGGGAAATAAACCCAACAATTCAGGGGTCTTTCACCTCACTGAAATTTCTAGAGGTCCAGTGGTGTGGGCATGTCAAATTCTACCTTCTAAGGTGATGGTTAAGTTGCTCTATCCTCTATCCGGCCCCTCCTACACACACCCACACACCCACACACAACACACACACACGGAGGTAAAATGGCCCTTAGGATTTTAGAGGCAACATACTACTCATTTGGGTGTGCTACTCTAGCCCATTTACTCATTGACTGGAAAAGCAGCTAGTTTTGAGTGGAGCCTGGAACAAAAAGAAAGCTCTGCAATAGGTACAAGTTGCCTGTTGACAGAGGTTTCCTTAAATGCCTGGAGCAAAAGGGGAGGGGAGGGGAGGAAGAGGTGGACAAAGAAAAAGTAAGAAAACACATACCCTCCCTGTCTTTGCAGATTGGCTCTGTCAGGTTATTCTTCTGACACTTGGGTAGGCTGCTTACTTCTGCACAGTTAGCACTCTCGTCTCGCCAGCTGCGCGCGAAGAACAACAGCCTGAGGTAGAAAGCTTTGGGTTTCGCGCGTCTTTTCTGAGCATGCGCAGGGTGGTGAGCATGCGCAGGGTGGTGAGCATGCGCAGAGCTTTTAAATCAAGTGCGCGTTTTTCAGTGTTTGCGGGAGCTTCTCAATACCTAACTTGCCCCCAAAGAATCTCTCTTCTCAGCTTTTTTCTACCTCCTGCCCCCAGACTCCTCATGTTTCCTGTTTGCCTCAACTGGAGTCGTTTGTCCCAGAGAGGTTTTTCCCTGGTCCTTCAACGTTTTCGAGGAATGCCCTCAGCATATCTCCTTTTCCCTCCCTGAGAGTTCAAAAGTAACAAAGCAAAGTACCCTGCGTCAGTTCTTCAGGCAGCCTCTAGACAGGTTCAAACAGACAAATACAATTTTTTGAGATTTGTTCTGCTGGGTCTGGAGCCAGTTCACATGCTGGGAACTGGGCTGCTATCTTCAAGCCTGCTGGTGAGTCGGGGAGCTCGGTGGTGCTGGATAAGTAAAAATGCTGCAAAGCTATCTTACCGTTTTAAAGGTGACGTTTCCTTGATTTAGCATTTGCTTGGTTTCTCTAAACCTGTCCCTGTTTTCCAGAGTTCAACAAGTTGATTCTGACACTTTTTGTTCATTTTCTCGCTGTTTTTGTGGAGGGATGGGCCGTCGAAGCCACTTACACTGTCGTTGCTAATGTCATTCCTTTTTATAAGAATTTTTGAAGATAGGGTTCCTGGGTGGCTCAGTCCGTTGAGCAGAGGACTCTTGATCTCAGCTCAGGTACTGATCTCAAGGTCGAAAGTTCAAGACCGGCTTTGGGTTCCACCTGTTGAGCCTACTAAAACAAACAAACAAAAACTTTTGAAGTCAGGCAGTTTAAGTTCTCTCTCTCTCTCTCTTTTTAAGAGTTTTTTTTGATTTTCTGTGTCTTTTCCTTTTCCGTATATGTTTTAGGAATAGCTTGTAACTTTTAAAAAAGTGCTTAGACTTTAAAGGAAACTGCTCTAAATCTAGATAGATCAGGAATTCCCAGCTTAGTAATAAAGAACTTTTGAAATCAGTGACTTAATACTCTTCATTAATTAGATCTTTTAACAACTTCATTCAGGAAAGTTTGGTAAGTTTGTGTGTACCTTTTTGTACTTGTTTTGTTCAGTATGTTTATAAGTATCTTATTTTTTGATGCTACGGATATATAGTTGCTTTCTTATTTTGGATTATTTATTGCTAGAAATAAATTTAATTTTTGTATATTAATCTTTCTGAGTCCTTGCTGAGTTCATTAGTTTTCATAGATTTGTGTGTGTGTGTAAAATTCTTAAGATTTCCTTTATACATGTTCATGTTGCATATGAATAAAACAGTTTTAAAACCAGATATTTTTGTCTCTTTATTTTGCCCAGTTGGCTAATTGCACTATCTAGAACCTCATGTACCATGCTGGATAGGGCGAGAGGACATTTTGCTATATTTCCGAATTTAGAGAGAAAACATTCCTTCTTTCACCATTAAATATGATACCACTTATATTTTTTTATACATGCCCCTTTTTAGTTGAAGAAGGTCACTTCTATTAGTTTGATGAGAGTTTGTTGAAATGTTTTCTCAGTGAAATGGCTTTTTTTTAAAGATTTATTTATTTGAGAGAGAGAGTGAAGGAGCAAGAGTGGGAGGAGGGGTAGAAGGAGAGAATCTTCAAGCCAACTATCTGCTAAGTCCAGAGTGCAAAGCGGGGCTAGATCCCAGGACCCAGGAGATCATGACCTGAATGAAAACCAGGAGTCAGAGGCTCAAAGGATTGAAGCCACCGGGTGTCCTAAAATGATGCTTTTCTGAGCCATTTCTTTATTGATACAATATAGATGACATATTTTCATGTATTTGATGATCATTTAAAAAACAAACAAGAAACATTCTTTTGATCTATCACTAGCCAAAATAATTAACATATTTGCATTTAAGAAACGTGGATTTAAAGTTTTACTTATTTATCTACAAAATGTGCAACAGAAGTGTCATTTTGATAGCCAAGAAATACCAGTAATTATTCCCTAATTCCAAACATCATAATAAATTTTTTGAATTATTGAATTTTATTTAATAATAATAATTTAAATATTAATAAATAATTTAATAATAAGCCATGTATTCTGAATCTTTCACCAAGCCTCTTTTAGATCCACCAAATGTTATTATTTTTACAGATTAATATATTGGTCTTGGCCTCCATAGTATCAAATATGCAAATGAAAATTGTAAGGAAATATGATGTAATGTTAGATGAGGTCACCTCTGGGTGGGTAGACCCTTTAGTATATATCAAAAAGGTAGTAGAGAATACACTGAGAAATTAACAGTTAGTTATGTAACAAATGTTGGATTATGGTTAACTTTTTAGTATCATTTTACATGCATTTTTCAATTCTATTATTTAAATATTTAAATATATTAAACAATTTATTTTATTTTAGTGAAGACCACCATGACAACTCTTGCCCCAAAGCTGTTAATTCCCTAAGAATAATTTTTCACAAATTTTACCCATTTTTTTAAAATTAACTCTTTCCTTGATACTTTTACATTGGTTAGATGAATATTGAGTGTGAGATTTAAAAAAGGTAAAAATACTACATGTATCATAAGAGAGATATAAGGCATCTTACAAATGGCACCTAGGAGAATTTTTGGAGGTATATAAACAAGGGAAGCTTAAGAAAAGCCAAATGTTTAACTCTATCTTATCTGCCATTTTAATTGTAATTTTAACAAGTTTCCTAGATCTTGAGTATCTTTTACTACCTACTTACACCTATTTTTTTAATCCGCTTAAAAGAGAGAGTTACTTATTTGATTTAGTGTTGGGCAGGGAAACAAGACATGGCAACAATGAGAGAGAATTCAGTAGCAATACAATTGGAACCAGAGGGAAACATGAAATCATAAGCCATGGGTTTTGTCAGCATATTGGAAAAATAGACTGACCTTCCACAAGACTGAAAAGGTATTTAAATCACCTGTGATTTTAGTGATGTAGGCAGCCATCTGGAATAAATTTGGTTTCTTCACACAGAAAGCTGTTTGGACTCTGGTGTAAGAGTCCATACTAGCCACCCACCTCTTCGTATTGTGCTTGTGATTTACTCCTACTATTTTCAAAGTCTGGAATATTTTGAGTCTCTCTCTGAATTATTCACCATCTGCTAGTCTCTTCTGAGTGCAAAAGTCACCATTTGCTCTATTGTTGCTCAGAAGCCAATGTGCTGGTATGATATTCCAAGGTTTACTATGTGGCTGCACTATTGCACATTGGAGCAGAAAAATATGTCTCTGAAGTTCAATTTATATATTCAACCAAATGCAGTTATTTTGAAAAGTACAGAATTATTACTGTTCTAAAATGGATCTACCCCATTCTAAAGAGATTTAATGTATTCAGTGATCAATTCCATGCAGGGAGTATAAATTTCACATAGACTAACATTAACAGATTGCAGTGATTCTAATGAGTGAGTTTCTCTGTCTTTTAGGACCTATACAAATATGCAGCTATGATAAAGAGGAAGAATTGAAAAAAAAAATATGCACACTCTTCACAAGGTAATTACCCAAGGGGAGATTATATTAAAATAGATATGTTGCTCAATTTCTAAAGTAAATTCACACATTTTTACCTTAAAAGTGACAACATATGTGGAATAATGACTAAGTATGAGATCATTATACTGGTGTTTTCACTACAGTGAGGGGATGTTGCAAAGAAAATATCCACCTCAGTAATTCAGCAAGTTTCAAAAGGTGTTACAGTAACCTGGAGTTGGCACTTATCATGCATAATTTTCATACACTGATGCATAAAACTTTCTAATTCTGGGCATCAACTCAAATTCTGAGAACTTATAATTTACTTTCTATTGAAGCCAGCCCTCAGTTATAATATATATGACAATATTTTCTGAGTAACATTTGTATGTGGTATATCAACGTGTCTAAAACATACGAAAAGGAAAACTGAATTTCTTTCCCCTAAAAGTCATAGAAAAAATATATTCTGTTAAAGTTTGTCTACTCTTTTCCAAACTTTCAAAAAATAATGCAAACCCTCAAAGAGAAATAAATGTTGTTTTCAATATCAGTTAGAGATATGAGGTGTCTGAACATTAAATTTTGCTGCTCGAATTTTTCTCTAAGTTGAACAGATAATTAAATCATGATTTGTTAAAAAGGATAGCTGTAAGTTTTAACTATAGGAGCCATATTGCCCTAATTATACAGTGTTAGGAGTTTAGCTGTAGTGGAAATATTCAATGTCTAATTTGTATAACTGTCTGGATAAGAGGCCAGATTCTTAGGCTACACATATTAAGACATTGCTAAATCTGGGACACTAAATCCTGCAGAAATGTCAGCTCTACTGTTTATATTATCTGTTATATTGAGTGTCCTTGCTTGTTTCCCAGCTTTTTGGGTTTTATCTTTTCAAGACAAATGTATTATATCATTTATCCAGCCCACATGTCTACAGGGATAAATATATTACAAATCCTGTTATGAACTTCAGTGTTGTCACAAATTTCTAAATGGCAATTAAAATGTTCCAATTAGACTAATAAGAGTGATGTCCTAAAATGATACAAACTGCTATTTTATACATTACCTTACCTTATTTCTAGTAACTATTTCATTTGGGGAGGGGGAGTAAGGGGGAGAGATGGGTAAACCAGCATCTGTTTTATTCTTCAAAATGGAAAGAAAAACAAGAAAATAAATTATAAGCCTGTTTTTCAACTATTTAACTTGGTTTTAAGATAAAGAATCAGGGGCACCTGGGTGGCTCAGTTGGTTGGGCGTCCAACTCTTGGTTTTGGCTCAGATTGTGATCTTAGGGTCATAGGATCAGGCCCTGTGTCGGGCTCCACTCAGCATGGAGTCTACTTGAGATTCTTTCTCTCCCGCTGCCCCTCCCCCTGCTCTCTCTCTCTCTCAAAATAAATAAATAAAATCTTAAAAAAAGAAGTAAAAAATCACAGTCATACAAACACACACACACAACTTATATGTATTAGCTAATTTCCAAAGATAGTCTAAAATCCATCCACTATTTATTCCGTGTGCATTCAGCAGCTATCATCAAGAGTAGGAATGCTCCTCTCCTTGAGTCTGAGCTAGTCCTGGGACTGCTTTGTCAATAGAATGTGAATAAAGTGAGTGCTGGGTGCTTCTGAGCTCAGGCATTAAGATGACCTAGCAGCCTACATTCTCCATCATAGAGCCCTAAGCTGCCATGTAAGAAATCTAAGTATCCTGCTGGAGAAAGAGCCACTTGAAGAGATCTTGAAAGTTTAGATACAACATGGAAAGGCCACACAGAGGGGTACAGAGGCACCAGACATGCAGACCCAGAAGACAGACCTGGCCATTATCTGACTGTACCTACATAAGAGACCTGAAGCTAGGGCGCCTGGGTGGCTCAGTTGGTTAAGCGACTGCCTTCGGCTCAGGTCATGATCCTGGAGTCCCGGGATCGAGTCCCGCATCGGGCTCCCTGCTTGGCAGGGAGTCTGCTTCTCCCTCTGACCCTCCTCCCTCTCATGCTCTCTGTATCTCATTCTCTCTGTCTCAAATAAATAAATAAAATCTTTAAAAAAAAAAAGAGACCTGAAGGTAGATCTGTAAAGCAACCTACCAACTTTGTTCTGGCCTACCAGAATTGTGAGATACAATGGTTGTTGTGCCAGCCACTACATTATTGAGTTATTTGTTATTGGACATTATTGAAGTGGAATAGACTTTATGTAGAAGTGGTGTGTTGCTGTTTCAAAAACAAAACAAAACAAAAACTTAGAATGTGTGTTCTTCATTTTGGAACAGCATGGTGGGTAGAAGCTGGAAATGCCTTGAAAAGACTCTTAGGCTTGAAGGAAAAGGAGGAAATTCTAAGAATCTAAGGACACTTAACTTAGCAGCCTCGCAGGAGGTCCAAGATAGCAAAGATTCCACCTTTGAAAGAAATGAGTGATACTTATTTTTTACCTAAAGGATTTTATTATAATCCTATACATAAAAATGCATAAATTTTATTAAAGGAATTATGTTATATTGGACTAAAAAGGACAGACACAATCTATAATGAAAAGAGTCCCCTGGACTCTCAAATCTGTAAGCAGGATGCAGGCTGAAAAGCTACTGAGCTACAAACATGAGTCATTTTTTATACAAAAGTGAAGTTAACTCAGAGACCAAATTAAAATGTGGGAGGATGGAGTCAACATCTATAGGAAGACACTTCAGTGGAGCTGGAAGCTCTAATCAAGGAACCAGATATATAGATATATGCACTTGGATTTAAAATTCTTAATCTCAGGAAACAAACAGGGTTGCTGGAGTGGCGGGGTGATAGACACTGGGGAGGGTATGTGGTATGGTGAGCTCTGTGAATTGTTTAAGACTGTTGAATCACACACCTGTACCTCTGAAACAAATACATTATATGTTAAAAAAAGAAGAAGAAGAAGGAGAAGAAGAAGATAGCAGGAAGGGAAAAATGAAGGTGGGAAAATCGGAGGGGGAGATGAACCATGACAGACTATGGACTCTGAGAAACAAACTGAGGGTTCTAGAGGGGAGGGGGTTGGGGGGATGGGTCAGCCTGGTGATGGGTATTAAAGAAGGCACTACAGAATGGAGCACTGGGTGTTATACACAAACAATGAATCATGGAACACTACATCAAAAACTAATGATGTAATTTATGGTGATTAACATAACATAATAAAAAAAAATAAAGTAATTACCAAAAAAAAAAAAATTTCCTATGAGCTACTTATTTTTCTCTTCCCACCACTTTCCCGTTATTTGAATAAAAGCCAACTATAGATTCTCTGTCCCTGCTCACTACTGTATGTTGGGTGAATGCAGTGCAGAAAACTTGTCTCTCTTTCAAAGGTCCTCAGCTCAAAAGTAACAGCATATAAAGAGCTAAGAAATCACACCAGAGGAGCCTCATCCACACTGGAACTGATTTAAACTAGGGAACTCTAGAATTCAAGCTGATACTGTAGAAGGATGATACTTTTGGGGGTCTAATAAGGGAATTGTCTCAAAAACTGCCCCCCACAGTATGCAAATGATACTCTGTCAGGAGGTGGAACTTAGGTCCTTCCACTTGAATCCAGGCTAGAACTGTGACTAATTGGACAAATAGAATGTAGAGGAAGTTCATTCTGGAAGATCTGAGTTCTGAGTTAAGAAGAGCATTAAGGTAGCTTCCTCTTCTTTACCCTTGGAGCTGTAAGACTTCATGCAGGAAATACAGGCTATCATGTAAATAGAAGTCCATGAGGAGACATCCTGGATGATGAGATGCCAAGTGGAGAGAATAGTCACACGGAGAAGGACAAGATTACAAACAACCAGCTTCAACTGTAAGCCCAGCTACTGTCTGACTGCAACCACATGAGACCTGAAGCAAAACCAATAAAGAAACCAACCAGCTGAGCTCCATCTAAATTGTGATTATATAAGAAAATGGTGGTTGTTTTAAGCCAGATGTTGACAACCATTTTTGACAAAGGGTTCCATAATACATATTTTAGGATTTGTGATCCACATAAGGTCCCTGTTCTTACAACCCTTTAAAAGTGTGAAAAATGTGCTTAGCTTACAGATCGTATAAAACCAGGCCATAGGCTGTGGGCAGTACTTTAACAACACCTATCTTAAGCCATTAAGTCTTAGGCTGGTTTATTCAGGAGCAGCATGTAACCAAAACAATTTATTATCATATTTGAATCATAAGAGGGGAATTTAACAACATATTTAGGAATGTACAGACATATTAGAGAGAATGATAAAATTTCATTATGTTCCTAAAACAACGTAAACTTGTATCTGGAAAGTAATGTTCTTTGACCTGATTTCTCAAACAGTAATACACAAGATAAAAGTATGTTATAAAGTAAATCAATACTAATTCACTAATTCTGGGAATATAAAGTAACATTACAAGTTTCAGTTTAAATATATTGTAGCTGGTCAGGGGCGCCTGGGTGGCTCAGTTGGTTAAGTGCCTGCCTTTGGCTCAGGTCATGATCCCAGGGTCCTGGGATCCAACCCCCAGTCTAGTGGGGCTCCATGCTCAGCAGGGAGTCTGCTTCTCTCTCTCTCTCTGCCCCTACCCTCTCCACTCCTGTGTTCTCTCTCTGTCTGAAATAAACAAAAAATCTTTAAAAAAAATTAAAAATGAATATATTGTAGCTGATCAAATAGATTACAGGTCTCTGAATTCCAACTTGGCACCCATAAATTATAAAACAATTAGGTGTTTAATAAATGCATATGCTTGATTTCACCTTGCCGAAATCCATCATGTTAGCATACAAAAACCTTCAAACCCACACACATACTAATGTTTGTACACAAAACTCTATGACTCCTCATTTGTCTTGTAATAAAACTACTTACTGAGTGCCTATTGTGGATTATAGTAGTTGCTTTGTAGTTATGTGGGGAAAAATGATAAAATATTTACAGCACATACTTTGATGGAGAAAATGATCTTCACAAAGAAAAGAGATGCACACAGTTAAGAGTTAGGAATAAAATGGGTAACAATTTTTAATATGTGTTTATATCCACATGGTAATTTTCATAGCATAATCAGAATATTTGTCAATTGACTGAAAATAAGGTGGGACATAATTGTCAAGTGAATGTTATGATTGGGAGTTTTGGAGAGGCATATTTATTGCTAAACTTCTAAAAATTGATTTGTTACTGATCTGTATGTGTTATTTTTTGGTATAGATATGCAGAAAATTAGAAATTAGTAATTTGTATCATCAGCTATCCAAATTTTTGGCTACATGGCAAAACATTGGAGATTTTATACATATATGTTAATATGTATAAATTAATATATAAATATTTAAATTAATTAGAGTACATAAATATATATATCAATAATGAAAATTTGGGTGCTTGATTCTAAGAGGAAATGTATAAAAAATTTAAGATATCTTTACTGTAAGTGAAGTTCAGAATTACAATTATTAGTTCTGTTTTTATACTGATGTGAGTCAACTCAGTGGACAGCTAAACAAAACTCAGTTCATAAGTCTTCATTTGGAACTTTTTTTTTTTAAAGATTTTATTTATTTATTTGACAGAGAGAGAGATAGCGAGAGCAGGAACACAAGCAGGGGGAGTGGGAGAGGGAGAAGCAGGCCTCCCGCCAAGCAGGGAGCCTGATGTGGGACTCAATCCCAGGACCCTGGGATCATGACCTGAGCTGAAGGCAGATGCTTAACAACTGAGCCACCCAGGTGCCCCCATTTGGAACTTTTATTTAGATATCTGTTTCTTAAGTATTCTGTAGCAAAATCATCCTTACAAATAAACAGACATATAATATACTATCCTATTTTTATAGTTATAATTAATGTATATAATATATATACTAACTATATAATATACTATTTTTGTTCAACTCTTGTTTATTAGTTTACTAGTAATTAGCTTATTAGCTTATTAGTTATGTCCCTATAACATCAATTTTACATTGGCCCTCTCTCCTGGTAAAGATGCCAAATTATACATGATCCTTTTTCTACATTCTCTTGTACATATAAAAGTGCAAGCATTCCAAATTCCTGTATGGATTTTAAAAGTCCTTCTAAGAAGAATAACCATACAGACTTTGAGGTTTTCATGAAAATGCACAAAATATCTCAAATCACCTATTCTAGCCATTATAAAATTTATGCTCAGAGTTATGTCTTTAAATTATCAGTTTGAGGGAAATACCCTTTCCTATTTCTCACAGGAAAAGAGAAGGACAAAGAATTGGACATTCATTATTCTAACTTACAGAAAGAAGCACAAACTCATACTATCATTTTGTCTGCATTTAAAATGCTTACCAGCCACAAAGTTCTTCCATATTCCACTTCTCTGACACAATCCATACTCTTAGTTGAAGTTTCAGCTTCAGCTATTTGTAGTTTATACATTTTTAATTAGTGAAATCTGAGGGTTATAAATAACATAGCAAATTAGTTTTCTCAGTTCTGAGAAAAAAAAGGAAAGGTTATTGATTCCATTAACTAAACATTAATTCCAAGCCTTCCCATATCATCTTTGATAGTCTTCAGTGTGATATTCCTTAGATATTCATCTGATGCTGATAAACATTTTCCCAGGGAAGATTCAATATCACATACCTGTGTCTTTTGAGTGGATCATTTATATTAATTCCTACCCACATGGAACCAGAGTATGCTGTGACAAGTTTCTGTTGTTGTTGCTGAAATATAATTGACATACAATATCCTATTAGTTTCAGGTGTATATCACAGTAATTCAATGTTTTTATACCTTACAAAATAATCTACAATAAGTCTAGTTTCTATCTGTCATCATAGAAAGTAATTACAATATTACCGACAATTTTTATAATTTAAAATTCAGTGCTTTTTCGGAATAGACTTTTTTCTTTCTGCACAGGATGTCTAATTACTTTTTTGTAATTATTTTTTTTTGCTTGCCCTTCCTCTCTTTCAGGAACATCCTATTATATTTTTGTAGAATTACTCAGTTATTATATTTGTTGTGTAGAAAAAAGTATAGCGGGATGCCTGAGTGGCTCAGTCATTAAGCATCTGCCTTTGGCTCAGGTCATGATCCCAGGATCCTGGGATGGAGCCCCACATCGGGCTCTCTACTCTGCGGGAAGCCTGCTTCTCCCTCTCACACTCCCCCCTGTTTGTGTTCCCTCTCTCGCTGTCTCTCTCTCTCTCTGTCAAATAAATAAATAAAATCTTCAAAAAAAAAGTGTAACAACATTTCTGAAAAAAGAAAAAAAATCCACTGGAAAACCTAACATTGTTCTCCCTAGTTACATATCTTATGGTGATAAAACGCAAGCATTTTCAAATAGTGATTTTAAAACTATTGTTTAAGTGATTTTAAATAATTATTCATTTTCGAAGTACAAGTGCCTTAAGAAAGATTTCATTCTGATTCATTTCATATCTTTTATGTTGCTTAGCAAAAAATTTGAACATAAATAGTGCTTAATATATAGTTGTAGAAGAGTTAATCAGTGAAATCATGTTTATATACTTTAACATATATGCTTTGTTCACACTTATATATATAAAAACAAGCTTGCAACACCTAAATTATTTTCTTTGCCTATTCTAGCATTGTTTTAGCTCTTTGAATCCGAAAACCATTGTTATTATATGAAAAAATAAGTACTTTTTAAAAATAAAACATGAATAACCAAACCTGCTTCTATACTTGTCAGGGGATGTTGTATATGAAATGTAGAAGAAGAATCAAAATTATATTATTGTTATCATCAGTCATATATATTTAAAAATTACAAGTAACACTTGTAATTTGTTTTTTCTCAAACTAAACAAAAACACAACTATTTTTAACCAACATGAAACAAAAGTTAGTATATTCAATATATTTCTAGCCTGCAAAATAAAAAGGAAAAAATAAAAATGCAAACAAAATGCTTAAGGGACAACAACAGAAAATTGAAAACATAAAATACACATGGATAATAAAATGTGAACACAGCAAATAAAATAAGAATAAAGAATAAAAAAGCATTAAATATAAGCATTTTCATCCATCAAATTGGCGTTTTTTTAATGATAATATTCAATGCTTTTGAAGGTAAGGCAATACTCAAGACAGATTCAGTGCTGGCCAGACTTATAAAGTTAGTAAAGCATTTATGAAAATATTTGTATAGCCTATGTACATTAGTATGCCTATAGGAGGTACTCACTGAGAATCAAATTTATGAGAGAAAAATTTAGAAAATGTTAACCAAAATTGTATACACAAGCCAAAACATGTATTTATACAAATGCCAAACATTTAGAAACAACTTAAATTTCAAACTATAGTAAATTGGTTAATAAATTATACCACCTGTACTACCATCAAAAACAGTTGTACCTCTCCCAAATGCTTGCTAGAATATACAACTACAACTTCATGTTGCTCACTTTTGAAGTAAAGCCTCATGGGTTTCCTTCTGAACTGGCAGCATTTAGTAAACATGTATGTACACCAGAAACACAGGAGTCTGGAAATGTTTACTGCCTAGTTTTTACTTTAGGAAACCCAGGCTTAGAGTATAGAAAATTACTACATTAGAGAGAGGATGCCCTACCATGTTGGACACAAATAATACATGTTGACTGGAAAGTGTTCATTTTTTATGTTACTTATATAAGCATAGACATTTTTTAATAAGCATGAAAAAGACAATTCTATATGTATATATATACACAAAATTTAGAACAGTGCCTGGCAGAGAGTAGGTACCACATAAATGTTAACTAAGTGACTTCTACAAAAATACATGAATGCTTTTTTGCAACTTTTTTTCAGGTGTGGAATTTTCATTCAAACAGACATACATGGAACTATGATTTTAATAGCTTTATTGTCCACTGTGTGTCTTATCCAATTACCTACCCATATACACAGTTTCTTCAGTACTATTTTGTAGATGTGGACATTCCTTCCTCTATCAACTATGTCTTTCTTTCCCTCCTCAGCTCTTCAGAAAGAGTACAGCAAGTGTACTCTTTGAAGGAAAAGTCATAGTATTCCAGTTTTAGGATGTTTCAAAGACAAATAAGCATGAAATTTTTATTTCAATCATATATATTTAAACCATAATATAAATTGGTTTTCTATAAGATGTACAGATTAAGAACATAATAGGGAGAAAAAATAGAGCAGAGATGAACTGTGAACAAAGCTTACTTATTTCAAATAAACATGTTTTTTTAAAAATAGATTGACATCTGATGTTACATTTCATTCTGACAAATTACCGAAGAGCTGAAGTTGTTGTTTCCTACGTAGGTTATCGGAATTATTGGATGCCAAGATAATTAGTGTTTCTGGGTTGGATTTTTGAGATAGTATGCAAATCATAAGCACAGTTTCAATAAAACACATATTCTGTGAAAAAAAAAAAGAACATAATAGGGAGAACTTATTTTAGCTTTTTAACCTGAGGATATTAGAGAGGCTCACCGAAAGGAAAAAGAAAGAAATCAGTATAGTTATACCATTGTTGTTATAGGGTTTGTGCATTCTCCCCATCCCCCTGATTGAGAATTGATTATTATTAAAGGCTCAACAGGGGTAAAATATAAGGATTCATCCCTTCCATCCTTTTACATCCTTTTAGATTTGATGGTCTGCTGCCCAACCTGATGTTCTAAAATCCTGCCTTGATGGAATGCCCTGACATTATATAAAATGATATTATGTGGTTCCTGGGAAGAGCTTCTTTATGTATTGATAGTTTTAGGAGTATCTAATCCCAGGGAAATTATGCTGAATCCTGTTCAGTTCTGTCTGTGGAAGATAATCTCCTTTAATATCATAAGCTCTTCTGTTGAAATGTTTTGAAATGTAAAATGTTCCAGTTATATGGCCTTCTACAATTACAGACTTTCCGATATCATTTCTCGTTGATCTCTTTACATAGGCTAAATTTCAAACTCAATATCTAAAACTCACTGTAGTTACAGTTTATCCATTAACTCATACCTATTACATTCACTATCATAGTTACTATCCCATTCATAGCACCTGACATTGACATACTTAATATTTTATCTTCAACTACAAATGCTATTAGTAACCTATAACAATTAGTTTCATCACTAACATAATATTGACTTCATTGTGTTCATATGAAAACAACATATAAATTACCCAAATCTGATTCTATTTAATATTATTATCAGTGACCTGTATAATAGAGTTAAGAGGACAGCTAGTAGTTGTATGGTTAAATACTAAGCATTTCCTTTAATAAAATTAGCTGTTTCTTCAAAAGTAGCTATTAGGCTCATGTCATTATCTTGCTTAATGAATTCTTTAAATTTTTCTGATAAGATTCTTGTTATAGCTATTTTCTTGAAAGCTTGAAATTGAGGTTATTTTAAAAACATATTAATCAGTTTAGTGCATGGAAAACACTGGCAAAACGTATAATCTCGTTTTGAACAAATTATTTTTTCGGTTTCAGTATTTATGTTGGATTTGTCAAAGTCCAGTCAGGAGGCAGAAATCACACAACAGTTATTTTAATAGAGAACATTTGTTATAAAGTTTAGCTCTTTAAGAACTAAAAAAGCTTTATTGGTTATATACTGCTATGTAACGGACTCCTTTTATTTGGTGGCTTAAGACAATCATGATTTATTTTTTCTCATGATTCTTTGGGTTGACTTGGATTATCTGCGCTGTCCTTCTATTCCAAGTGGTCCAACTGGGATAACTTACACAGCTCCACACAACTAGGAGCCCAGCTGGGGCTGAAAAACCTTAATGACTCATCTGTGTGTTTGGCATCTCAGATAGGGTAGCAGAAATGTCCAAGTGTGGCCATTCTTCTCTCAAAGCAGCATAGCTAGACTTCTCACCTGGTGGCACAAAACCCCAAGAGCGTAAATATAAAGTTGCCAGGTCTAACTTCTGTCCCATCAACTGGTCAAAGCAAGTTGCCATGCCAACTCAAATTCAAGAGGAAGGGAAGTAAATTCCATGTAATGGAAGGAGTTGCAAAAATATACAAAGATGGGAGAATAGTTGACAAATGTTACTGAAGACAAGGCATAAAAAAAGAATACTAGGTTCATTGAGGTAGCCACTGCAAGAGGCAGCTACCCACTTAGGGGTGGTGGAGCAGAGAAAAGATTGAATAACTAAAACTTAAAGGGTTGAAGGAGAAACCACATGAGGCTGGAATTCAGACTCCTGATAAAAAGGCACTACTCAGCTGGTACTGTTTTCTCAAAGCTCAGCGGAGGGACACCATGGGATGGCACCAGACATCTTATATATTAGCATAGTAACCCTTTATTTAATCTCATTCAGTCTTTCATGAATGCTGGCATCTCTGGAGATGTATGGTGGTTGATCGTTTAACATATTGAAAAAAATTAATGGAATCATACTCTTCCTGAAACAAAATGTTCACTGTCACTGGAGTGAATCTTCCATTACTGTGTCACTATAGTGAATCAAATAGGATGAAAAAGAAAAATCAACAGGAAGAAAGCAGAAAGGAACAGGTCTTTTCTCCATCTTTTTCTCTCCCTCTAGCACCCCCTGTTGTTGAGCCTAACAAAGAGCCAGGCAGCTGAGCATAAGTGTGGTTTGTAGACACTCTGCCCCTGCGTTCTAAAGCCCAGTGTAGCCTTGGGTTCAAATCTGCACATAATATCTACTAGTGGATGTGAAAAATAAAGAATAAAAACGAACATCCATAATTAAAGGGGAAATCTGTCATAAGTTAATTTGCACTATGAAATTTTAAAGGTAATTAAAGACAGCTTACTATATTGCCTTCATAATATCTCTAATGTTTAGTGACCCTTAACTAAAGATCTTATCATAAAAAAATTATATTTTCCCTTAACTAAACATCATATTATAAAAAAATATATTTTCCCTGTATGAAAAAAATCATTGGATTCTGTAAGCCTTACAAATAGTTTCTCAAGAAATTTTAAAATTAAATTCAGTGATCACATTATTTTAATAAATCCATAGACTCCAGGGATGGCTACTTATGAAGGATGTATTTGGGTATTTTAGGTCTAATATGAATTTTTGTTTTTATCAGTGTCATTACTTGCATTCACAACAAATATAGAGAGAGTGTGCCAATATAAAGAGTTTAATTCTGCCATAGAATTCTAAGAAATATTTTACTTATACATACTTTAGTTAAGGGCATTAATTAGATATGTTCAAATATTTAAAACATAAGCATACATTTATGGAATTTTTACAATCAGTAATTTTTGGTTGTGAATAGCAGTCCCAACTTCCTGTTTGCCTTTAGATGGCAACTGAAGCCTCACATTCCTTTTGAGACAGCTATCACAGTCAATCTTCTGTTCTCCTTTTTACTCTTCCAGGTTCCTCTAAATAGTAATAACAAAAGGAGAGCTCCACAAACAGGTGAATTGCTTATAGAGCATGGCTTTTGTATAGAAGTCTGTAGGTAGATAATTCAGATTTCAATGTTTTTAAGAAATTAAATTTTTATAAGAATTTGGATGTGAATGACTTTTAAAGATAATTTTTTTTTTTTACTTGAAAGTGGGAATAGGAAAATAAAAGTGCAGACTGCAAACCTAAGCCTCCCATTATATAGTATTCTTTATGCAGGTTGAATTACTTGTAGAACAGGTATGCTTTTTCTAATGGCATTCTGGCTAAATGGCCTGCTGGCCAGCATGGCTGTAATTACATGATGTCAGTATTCTATGCACCAGGCAGAGATTGTCATTTCATACATCATTCACAAAGGGCAGCAGGATTTCCACAGTCAAGAGTTCATGTTTCAATTGTTTTAAACTCTTAGGAGTTATTTTGAAGTTTAAAAAAACCAAAGATCATATGCTCAGTCTTGATCTGCATCCATACAATTTTAGACCAGAGGATGTGCCACCCACTTGGGGCAAGGCACAGTAAGTTTTCTTATAAAAACCATGGGTAGAAGGAAAAAAACACTGTCACAGTGCCTCAGTCTTTCATGAGGAGACACTTCTTATATTATTGTTCTGTGTGAAACACTGCACAGTAAATAATGCTTTTACAAATGTTATCTCTGATCTGCTGAATACATAATAGGGAAAGAGGTAAAACTTAACTTTCCTTCCAAATGCTTTCACATTGACAACATTTACAAAGGAAATCACAGTATAGACCCAGAAAAGAATTGCTCTGGTACCTTACAGCAAGCATTGGGAATGCTACACTCATTTGTTTAGAAAAGCCCTCTTTCTGTTATCTTTCTTTGATTTTATATAGCACATGGAGAACGTGTAAAGTAGGCTAAGTTCATAGTCTCTATTCAGAAGTACCTGTTGCTTTTATGCTGCTCCTCCCTGCATGTGATATTTCACTTTCAAGATTATTTTCTGGTTCTGGTTATTTGTTTTCACCATCTGAAAATCCTAAAAACAGAGGTGTGGGAGTATTCCCTAGAAGTTATCTCTTTTTTTATCACTCATAAAATTCAGTGTGCTTTTGTGCAACATTAATAATGCATGGCTATCCACTTACGTTTGAATTTATCCAAGAGACAGAGAAATAATTTATATTTGGCAGGATAGTGAACACATTTATGCTAAGTGTTTCAAATACTCTAAATATTAGTATGTGAACCTTGTAAGATTAAAAAAAAAGACCTCTCAGTGTTACTTATGATCATCTTTATTTGTGAAAGAAAGGATAGAAAGTACAAGGCACAAAAAGATGGAATGGAATAAGGTTAAAGAGAACATACTCTAGGCTAGAATGCTTGAATGTTTGAATCCTGCCTCAGTCGCTTGTAAGCATTGTGCCCTAAGGGATTTAACCTCCTTGTCTTTCAATTTCTCATCTGAATGGGAGAGGCAATGATAATATTTACCTCATAGACTTTTATAAGGCTTAATGGATTAGCGTAAAGTATATTGGCATATTTACAGTAACTTTGAGTAACTCCTACATATTAAGCACTCCATATTAATCTCCCAAGGACAGAAAATTGATCAGTTTTGTTATTGCTGAATTTCTATTACTAAAAGAGTGTTGGTGCATAGTTGACACTTAGGTCAGTTTTTATTATTCGGATTTGAATTAATTCCTTGCTGTTCTAAAAACTATATTACCTAGTTTCTTTTGCCCGATGGCTACTTGGTTGCTTCAACCACAGGGAGGCATGGTTGGAAAATGAGTGAAGAAAGGGAAAAGCCAGGCTACTCCTCCGTCTCCCTCTCAAGTTGAGTTTTCTGCAGTGGGTGTCTTTCCCTTGTACTACTAATTCTCTGGCTGGCTCCTTCCAGCAAGTCTCCAGGTACTTATAGACAGCACTGGTTTCTGAGTTCTAGTAACAATATTTCATCCCTATGTCTGTTCTGTCCTGGATGATACCTGTCCTCCCAATTGTTCTTTTATACCACTTCACTATCTCCTATTTGTCTTCTCAGCTCTTGTATTATTACACAATTTTCTATATAAAATTATCTCTGAATTAAATACCTAGAATGTTTCTTGTTTCCTTGTAAGACACTTACTGATATATTTCTCAATAAATAAGTGTTGTCCAAATGACTTAATAGAGAAAACAGAGTTACATATCACCACATGATACATTCTAATTCCTGAGGTTCTGGTGTGTTCACCCAGTGAGAAGGAAGTAGTACTTCCGTGTGGCAATCTTTAAAGGAAAGATGTCTCAGAAATGAGGCTTTCTTCATAATATTATAATTTTGGGAGTAAAGAAGCAGAAAGAAATGAACCTCTAGAAACTGGAAAAAAAAAGATACGAAGATTGATCCCTCATTTCAGACTAGAGTTGTTATAGTCCAAATCCCACGTTTGTATGATACTTCCAGGCTTGTCCAGATCCATCATCTCATGAAAAAAAGAAGAGTGTTTTAAGAAGAGTGACCACTATCATACCTATCACCAGCACATAGACCCAAATAGAGGATGAATAGAGCCTGATGCTAACACAGGACATTAGGACTGTATTAAAGTTTCTTTATGCTTTACTTTTGTCCAGTGTCCCAGTACTAATATATATATACCCTACTAACTAGAGTGTGCCTTTTTGGAGGAAGCCTTGGTGTGAATTACGGAGTTTGGTAATAAGCTATTGTATATTATCCTGGCCCTTCTAAAGTCACATAAACTAAGAAACTTTCTACACATTTATAAAGAAGGCCTGTTTTTTGTTGTTGTTGCCATATTGTTAACTTTCAACCTTCTATTATACCTTAAGTGCATGAACATTATTGCCACTATCCTAGTAGCATTTTATTTCATGAAATAAACTATTTAGTATTGAGTTAATGCTCAATATTTGATTGATTCTGGCGATCACTTTTTCTTTAGCTGCATGAGTTAGAGATAAGGTACAGTGCACTTCTTTTAACTGAAAAGTAGGATAGAATTTGCTGTCGGCCAAACTCCTAATACTCTTAAGGACTCAAGGATTGTCCCTAGGCTGATTCTATTTCAGGATATTGGTATGCACAAACAAATCATTTAATAGTTTTTTCCCAGAGCTCATTGAAATTATCTTAAATGTGGCAATGTAGTACAAAAGTGAAAGGCAATTTGGTCAGATAAAGGGTAGTGAAATGGAAATCAGAAGAACGGAGTATTACCTCATTATTGTCACATACTTTGCTGTGGGACTTAATGCATATGCCAGTTGAGAGGATTGGGCTGAATGAATACTGAAGTTCCCTTTAATCCAATGACCAACCATCTAATTGAGCTTTTCTACCAATTTAGGCAGACCTAGCATGTCTTTTGGTTATAAATTAGACCTGGGTAACAGAATAATCTATTTATTCTACTAACAGAAGTAAAAAGGAAAATGGATTCTGTTGATTTTTGAACTTTTATAAGTATCAGTAGAAAAATCTGTGGGTTTTGAAAGACTAATAAGCAACTAAACATTTCTGCTCAAATGCAGTTTACTATTCATAATAAAATTATGCATATTTGTTACTTGTATTTAAATTATGAATAGCAATCACTATTTCTCCAAAAAGATCCCTCCATCTCCTAGAAATGAAACTAATCAATATAGCTATTTTGGGATCCACATGTAGAAATAAAGATATAAGCTTGAATTTTATCAAATACTTGCATTGACTTACAGACATAATTGTTGCAAAATAAATTAGACCATGACTTGGTTTAGTAAATTTTCTTTAAAAATACAGCATATATTTTAGTAATTGTCACTGTATATTTAGTAATTTCATGTATTGTTATATATTTAGTAATTGTTTTTTGCATTAAATTTTATCTAAAACCTGAACTTACAGCACATTCTAAATTCACTAGTTCATGAGCTTTTAGGAGGAGGTACTCTGTGTTACTCTACTCAAATATAAGTAACATACTCGCCCTGTGCTACTTACTCCTTCATCCCCTATCTCACTTTACTTACTCTACTCAAGAGAAGGTAGGATCATTTGCCTTTTGTAAAAAAAAAAATCAGAAAATACTGGACATCTTTAGTTCAGCTATCCCTACATGTCTATTGGAAGATAGCTTCCCCCTGTCCTCTAGACTCTCCTACACCATAAGGAGATCCCTGCCACCCTAGGATTGCTTCTGTGTGTCTAGTCGGGTAAACCCTTCCTACTGTGGAGTTCAGTTTTCAGTCCTATTTTGATCTTCTGCAAAGCAACATTGACAATAAAACTATTATTGGCAATAAGAGCAATATCTGAATCACCATCTTTTATTCCTTTACTTTCTTTATTTCTAAACTGTTAGAGAATAGACTGTTTTGGGGTTTGCTACTGTTGGAGAGGAAGAATTTTCTCTATCCTTTAAGGTCATTATAGCTGGACTAAGTATCAAATTGACATGAGACAGATTAACAAGAGAAGATCAAATTTAATAGCCTTATATAAGGGGAATCCACACAGGCATGGGAATTCCAAAGACAGTCAGGAACATGATGTTTATATGTGCTAAGAAGAGGGGTAGGGGTCTGAGGATACAAAGGGGCCTAAAACTATTAGCAGGAAGGTGAAGGAGATATTTGGAAAACAAAGGTTGCACTATTATGTAGATGTATCCTAGGTAGAGAAGTCTTCCTTAAGAGCTCTCTTCCTGGTACATGCAGGCAGTGGAGAGGAAGTTAAAGAGATTTTTTTTCTGAATGGGCTGAGTTTGGATTGCTTTTAACTCAAAATAATGTTCATGCCAAAGTGACCCATCTTGAGCCATCTGCCCATGGCCCCTATAATACAAAGTCCCCAGCAATTGGACACTGGTCAGAAATGGAGAGAAATAGAGCAGGGAATTAGAATTTCAAAGCCAAATAACATGTCAAAATCTTGCGATGAGGCAGAGTACAGAGACCTTGGTTAATATGTGGACAAGATATTTTGAACTTGTAGTTTGTAGAGATTTCTATGTGGCTAGACAGATTGTTGCAATAATTAGATGACTTTAAACTGCTCTGACCTGAAGAAGAAGCCACATGGTTTTTTTTTGACTATAGCTTATAATGGGACTATCCATTGATGAGTCACCTAAAATACAAGTAGTAAAGAAAGGCTGCATGGCCAGTCTTGGCAAATGTGTAGGTAATTTTAGTAGACTACTACAGTGTCCAACAAACATATACTAGCCACACAAACTTCAACAAATAAACAGCCTAGAGGACCTATAGCAGAGACACACAGTTTCAGAATGCAAGACTGCTATTTCTCTCTACACAGGCACACATTTTTCTACTAGACACAGTTTTATTTTTAGAATAATATGGTCTTTCTAGACCTACTGAACTGATGAGTTTTGTTTGACATGGAGAGCATTACTGAGGACTTACTAATATGACATTAGGTAGGTAACTTTAGATCTACTCCTTTAAATTTGAACAAGCATAAATATAAAAGGAAATCTTTAGAAGTATTAACCTCAGCTACATGTAACTTGTCCATGTGATCAAGAGTAGGGGAAAAATGATTGTTTAATTTCAAGCTGCTAACATTTTGTACATGGATATGCAAGTTTGCCTACAAAAATATGCAAATCTAAAGAGAAGAAAGGCAGTACCTGATGGAGAACAAGATGGAAGTACTGGTTCTCTGAAGGTCTAATGGACTTAAGATTCAGATTTAAAATATTAGCTTTAGTTAGGATTCTTCTGAATGCTGTTTATTAGCTAAAGGCACATGATTACTAGCTGAGAGCCTTCCTTAGGTAGTAGGTTTCTCAGGCCTGAGAGATTTAAGCATATTTTTAGCCCAGATATAGAAAACACATAAAGCTAAACAAAGGATTATCTAGAATATTATTCAAATTCTCACATTGTTAATTCTGAACAAAAATTATTAACTGATTGATATGCAGGTAACAGTGGAAAACAAAAATCTTTTTTTTAAGATTTTATTTACTTCAGAGAGAGAGTGAGAGAGAGAGCATGAGCAGGGGGAGGAGCAGATTCCCTGCTAAGCAGGGAGCCTGATGCTGAGCAGGGAGCCCTGATACGGGGCTTGATCCAGATCCTGGGACTCTGGGATCATGACCTGAGCCGAAGGCAGATGCTTATTGAGTCAGTGCAGGCGTCCGGAAAACAAAAATCTTCCTAGACATGTCCTCCCTTAAATATCACTGAATCTTTGCTATGGTCTTGGCCATCACTAAGAAACTGATTCTAAGAACAGTTTTGCCTAAACTATTCCTCTAGGAGTGGGATGAGCTTGTTTTTAACTTTGATGGTTGTGAGTTTGATAATATTTTTGCCCTATTAAATAACAGTATGAGCTGCCTCAAGACTTGGCCTTAAGTTAATTAAACTTTTGGGTCTCTAAAAGACCACAATGGTTCCAGTGAAAGAATTCTCATATTCCAGCAGCTGACAGAACTTTAAAACCACCTGAGATTGAAGAACCAGTTTGGCTAAGACAAAACACAATAAGATATGGGGACAAGTTTTAATTCCTTTGGATTTTTAACATACTAAGGCAGGATATTTTTATTTCAGACCTGAATTCCTATGAAATTTAACTAGTAAGAGGATTTAATCTTTTTTTTTTTTTAAGATTTTATTTATTTGACAGAGAGAGATACAGCGAGAGAGGGAACACAAGCAGTGGGAGTGGGAGAGGGAGAAGCAGGCTTCCCGCGGAGCAGGGAGCCCGATGCGGGGCTCGATCCCAGGACCCAGGGATCATGACCTGAGCCGAAGGCAGACGCTTAACAACTGAGCCACCCAGGCGCCCCTGAGGATTTAATCTTTGAACTTTAATATCTGCTTGGAAAGTTCACAGTGCTAAGCGGCTTATATTCAAATTTATGGCATGTGTATGATGTTGGCATTCTATTACTGAAAGCCTTTATGAATTTTATTATTAGATTTCTTCATGAAGTCATTTAGACTCATTGGATAATTTCTGATTGTTGTAATCTTACTAAACCTAATTTGGGATGAAGAATGGAATAGAGAATAGATTTTCAGTCTTGGAGCAGAGTAGGTTTAGCATGAAGTTTAATTAATGTATTATTCAGATCTATTTCACAGCCCAAGGCAGCAAAATATTAGCCATTCTCCTGTGGTCTCAAAGGGGAAGGTTTGGTTTGGTAGAGGCAGGACAGGAAGGTGGGAACAAGCTTATGCTAACAGGCTGTTAATCACCTGTAACAAGACAAATAACCTCACTTTTGGTAGATAATGGTCTTAATTATTAAGCCCAGTGGGTTAAGGAAAATAGCCAGGGGATGATCATGGGGGCATTACTTATTTTCTCTTCCTGATAGTTCTTTCCAAGTAGTAAAAAAAAATCTCTTCTCATAACACTTCTTACTCCCTTTAAGACCCCTTTTAATTTCACCAAAGGAAACTTGGAAATGCTTAAAAGGCAATGCTTAATTAACATTGCTCTGCTCTTCTTTTCCTTGGGCATGAGTTTCCCACAGGCGTGGGCTCTGATCCTGAAGCAGATGAGAGCTACCCTCACTGAGTTATACTGTGATTGAGTGGGCAATCTCCTTGATTCAGAGATTCAGCTAGAATGTCAGATTGATTGTAACCTTCATATTACACATAATCATAAATAAAGTTTATATCTTTCTCTCTTTGCTTTCTCATATTTTGTCCTGTAAGCGGGTGGAAATATTTACTGGATGCTACTTTGAGATATGTAATAGATATTATGACATACATTTTTAACAATTTACTAATCATGGGCACAATAAGAAATTTTACAATATTCTTTTATCCTGTAACAATATAAATTTAATCTACTATACTTTGTTATTTTGGGGCAAATATACACAAACATCACGCATTTATACCTACATACATACTTACATACATATATACATAACTTGTATGTATTGAAACTCAAAAAAGAAGATGCTGAAAAAAGAAAATCTGTTCTTTACAGAATCATTAGGTATGTTTCAAATAAATTTAGCCCTTATTGTTGGATTGTTTCCTTACTCAATTGTTATATCTACTGACTAAAGAAAATATGAAAGAGTAGGTCCCATGAAAAAAAAATCCAGATCCACATTATAAAGTGAAATAGTTTGTAATAGTAAATAAGAAAAAGTACCCTGCAAATTGACTGCCTGAGTTTAAATCTATTTCCTGCTATTTATTAACTATGTGAACTTGGGCAATTCATTTAATGACCTTTGTCTCTGTTTCTACATCTGTAAAGCAATACTGATAATATTAATATTTACTGCATTGGATCATTTGAGACTTAAATTAGTAATTATGTAAAATATCCAGAAGAGTTCTTGGCATATGGTAAATACTATAAAATTGTTGGTTATTATCACTTGCAGGGTAAATGATATGTTGAGGATGTTCTCAGACAGATACTGTAGTGAAATAGAGAGGGTGACCTTCAGAACTTCCAGAGATGGTTATAAAGTCAGCATAAAATCTAGAGGAAGTCTGAGCAAACTTTTTCATGTAAGAAGACAGAGAATTTAGTTGCATAAGACAAAATAAATGTTATTCAACCTTGGATTTGTGAGATTAATGAAAATTTTAAATATAGCAATTCATTTATTATATGATTTGGAGCACTGGTTCTCCAAGTGTGGTTCCTGGACCAGCAAAATTAACATCACCTAGAAACATTTCAAAATATAATATTTAGGCCTTACCCAGACCTATTGAAGTAGAAACTTAGGAAATGGGGCAGAAATCTGTTTCGAACAATTCCTCAAAATAATTCAGATACCTAATGAGCCATTCAGAGTTTTGAGATTTTTGTATGCAATATGAGACACTTAGCCATATAGAATATACTTGAGGAAGCTAATTATACAAAATATAAATGAGTTTAATGTTTCAAAAATATGAATTAAAAACCTAACATGGTGTTTAGACTGAACAATGATAATGCTTACCTTTTATTGAATATTGTCTCCACATGTCAAATAGTATACCTATTTAATTAATGAAAGCAATCTTGTGAGTAGGTATTAATTCTATATTCTTTTTTACCCAGGAGTAAACAGGGGTTCATATAGGTTAAAATCATATAGCTAGAAGATGGTAGACCAAAAATTTGATTTCATGGTCTGTGATTCCAGGCTATACACTTAATGAGAGCTATGATGCTTTAATAAGAATGGGACTGGGTAATGATGAATGGATAAAGATTGAAGCCATGTTATTCCTTCATTTCCCTCTGACCATTTCCCTTTATCACTTGGGAATAATACTTACCCCAGAGAATGACATTTTCTTCTGTATTTCCAAAATTATGCCTACCGATGGATAATTGCATAGTTATTTGAGAATGGATCATTATATTAAACAAATTTAAACTTATAATTAACAAATACATAGTGAAAGCTTACTAAACAGCTATATGTAGCAACTATTGATACAGACTTGCATAAGGATAATGCATATTCCAAGGAGTTAACAGTCTTAATGAGATAAACATGAAAATAATTTTTAAACTGCTTTATCAAGATATGAATGGCATACAAAAAGTTCTCCATATATAATGTATACAACTTCATGAATTTGCAGATAAGTGTACACTCTTGAAACCATCATCACAATTTATGCTATAAACATATCCACCACCTCCAAAAGTTTCTTCTTGCTCTATTTATTATTTAAAAAATAAAAATATTTATTTAAATGGGTGGATATTTGAAGACAAAGTAATGAGGTAGATTATTTTTGTCATTGAGATTTATCATATCCTTTGTGTATTCAATTTGACTTTAAATAACTTGTATCCAGGGGCCACTACTGAACTGGTTAGTTAGTGATCATTCTGAGTTATTTTTATTGATATTTTAAAATTGATTTTATTCTATATTTTAAAAAGACTATAGTTGTATGTTGTGAAACAATCAAATAAGAAAGTGTAGGTTAACTCTCTCTCATGATCTTATCATGATCTTATCATATTTCCTGTCCTTTCCGTCTTATTGCTGTGTCATTTTCTATTTCTTTGCTCTCCATCATTTCATTTCATACATTTATACCGTTTATATTCAGAAACTTTCTCAACCTCTATTTTATTGCTTTCAAATTGATTTATGGCATATTGTAAATAATGAACTAGTTAAATTATTTCTAATAAGTAATCATAAGGAGGGTTATATCAAATCTTTTCAAATTAAAAAATTGCTATAGTATAAATGTAAAATTCCATTAATATCAAATGAACATTTACACAACAATAGTTTTCCCTTTGGACATACAAGCCGACAGTCATTTACCAGTTGGAAGATTTTGTGTGGCTTAAATTTTAAAATACCGTATTTGAACATGATGGTCTAAAACACAATAGTGAAGACCCACTTCTAGAATGAAGGTGTGAAAACTCCACACACCTGCTCTCAAGAAGAACAATCATAACTGGTAAAATATTTTTTAAGCAAATACATACACACACATTTAAAATGTCTGGAGTTCGTCCTAAGGGCACACAACAACAACAACAAAACACACTTAGTTGAGAAAACCTGTTAAATCAACAAAACCCAGCAATTAGGTGACACTTGAGCCACAACTTGCTGCCTTCCTTCTCCTCCCCCAGCACAGTACAATGGAAGATCCACTCCAGGTAGGTGTGCACAATAAATTGGGGCTTTCCCTCCCCAGCTCTAATTCCTCTAGCTCTGTATTGCAGAGACTACATTCCAGGTGAGAGTTAGGGTGCTATATTTCTCTACCAGCTTTCCTTTTTGCACCCAGTCCCCACCCTTAGCATAGAAGCTATACCCCGGGCACAGCAGGCTATCTCACCAAAACCCCAGATAACTTCTTTGCTGAAATTTAAAAAAAAAACAAAACACCTGATCCAAAAATTTACATGAAAACCCAAGGGACCAGAATAAACAAAACAATCTTGAAAAATAATCATGATCTTGAAAAATAATAACAAAGCTAGAGGACTCACACTCCCTGATGTCTAAAACTACTACAAAAATATAGTAATCAAAATATTATGATCCTGGAATAAGGCTAGGCATATAGATAAATGGAATAGACTTGAGAGTCCAGAAATAAACATTCACATTTATGGTCAACTGAATATTAACAAGATTGCCAAGACAATTCAATGAGGGAAAGAATAGTCCTTTCAACAAACGGTGTTGTGACAGTTATATGTCTACATGTAAAAGAATGAAGTTGGACCCTTCTCATACAATATACAAAAATTAACTCAAAATGAATCAAAGACCTAAATATAAAAGATAAAAAAATAAATCAAAAAAAAGAAGCACATCAAATGATGTTCAATATTATTAGCCATCAATGAAATGTAAATCAAATCCATAGTGAGATACTACTTTATAATAAAAAAGATGGATATAGAATGATTATAATCAAAAAGATGGATGGGGCGCCTGGGTGGCTCAGTCAGTAAGCGGCTGCCTTCGGCTCAGGCCATGATCCCAGGGTCCTGGGATCGAGCCCCACATTGGGCTCCTTGCTCAGCAGAGAGCCTGCTTCTCCCTCTCCCTCTGCCTGCCTCTGCCGCTCCCCCTGCTTATGCTCTCTCTCTCTTACTATCTCTTTCTCTGTGTCAAATAAATAAAAATAAATAAAATCTTTAAAAAAGAAAAGATGGATAATAGAGTGTGTGAAAGGATATGTGTAAGTTGGAACCCTCTCACACTGCTATGAGGAATGTAAAATGGTGCACTGTTTTGACAAAGTCTGGCAGTTCCTCAAAATTTTAAAACATTGGGTTACCATATGATCCAACAGGTCTACTCATTGGTGTTACCCAAGAGAAAAGAAAACATATGTCCACACAAAAACCTGTACATAAAGGTTCAAAGCAGCATTTTTTATAATAGACAAAAAGTGATAACAACACAAATGCCCATTGATGAATGTATAAATAAAGTGTGGTATATCCATACAGTGCAATGTTATCAGCAATTAAAAGGAATGAGGTACTGATGTAGTCTACTACCTGGGTGAACCTTGAAAACATGCTAAGTGAAAAAAGCTAGCTGCAAAAGACCACATATTGTATGATTACATTTATATGAAATGCCCAAAATAGACAAATCTATACAGAAAACAGATTGGCAGTTGCCTGGAGTCAGGGGAGTTGAGGGGAGGTAACACATATCTGCTAATGTGCATGGAATCTGTGGGACAATGAAAATGTTCTAAAATTGGTTGTGGTGATGGCTGCACATATTTGAATATCCTAAAATCCACTCATTTATACATTTGGAATAGGTAAATATATGTGAATTATATCTCAATAAGCTATTTAATAAGCTATTAAGAACAACTCATATCGACAGCATACAAGCCTTCTCAATATTAAATGTTGAGGGTTATTTGTGCACATAAAGTCAAGAAAACAGAATTTAAAAAGCACTATTTTCTAATTAAAGAAAGATTAATATTAATGAAAATAAATCACTTACTTATAATGCCATTTTTAGAGGTAATATTGCACTGGAATTAGTTTTCCACTGAGATGGTAGAAAATGAATACTGTCATTTGTTTAAGTAGAAATTAGTTAATCTAGAGAACCAAGGTATATATTTCAAGGAGAAAAAGAAAACATGCTTAAGCGCCCTAACTGTACAACCAGATCACTTGAGTTAGGATGCTTGACCAACACTTTGAGGCTATGAGACTGGTTGTCAGGATTCTGGGATCCTACAAAAAAAAAAAGTAGATTGGAGTTATCAAAATGCAACATTTATTTTTTTTAATATTTTATTTATTTGAGAGAGAGAGAGTACAAGCAGGGAGAGAGGCAGAGGGACAAGCAGATTCCCTTCTGAGGAAGGAGACCAACATGGGGCTTGATCCCAGGACCCTGAGGTCATGACCTAAGCTGAAGTCACTCACTTACCTGACTGAGCCACCCAGGTGCTCCTAAAATGCAACATTTCTTTTAATTCTCTTATTTTTAATATAATAGTTTCTCCGTAGGTGTGCAAACATCTCCAGAGAGCAAAAAGTAATTCCGCCCTATTCTGCGCATCCCCGTCTTCTTTCTTGGTACAGGTGGGTCAATCACATGCTATGTGACATGCAGAAGGGGATCTAGATATTTAATGGTCCCTCATAAACCTTTCCATCAGTCTTTGTTTTAATCCTCATTTATATCCCTGGCTTCTGAAGTGTATGGTGTCTCCATGTCCCAAGAACTTTTGATTTCTTGCTAAGCAAACCACTTTATTTACTGGCTTTTACTTTCTTTTCCCCAATTCTTTGAGTGATTAGGCTTCATATTTTTTTGGTTTCTCAATCAGTTTTTAGTTGTCCATCATCTTTGGTTTCCAAGATATTTATTCACCTATTTTTTCACTGATTTCACAATATTTTGTATTGTCAAGTTACCATTTTTGAAAAAAGATAAAGATTGAAATATATAGATAGATGATAGATAGTTGATAAGAAGGATATAGAGAGACCCTCAGAAACTCCTGCTGTCATTAAGCTTATATTAAAAACAATAAAGTGGTTATGTGGTAATAAGTGATACTGGCAATTTTTTAAATAAATGAATGGTAATAAGAATTGCTGGCGTTTGGAGGACAAAGAAGTCAAATATATTTTCTGTGTCTCATGTTTATATTTTATAATATTAACAATGCATAAGAACTGAATAACTTTCATTTATTGAGGTTGGTTGGAACTGTTACATTGTCAATGACAATAAGCCATTTTTCTAATCATTTTTAGTTGATCCATGTACTTGGATATCCTAGGGGTATTCAGAAGAACAAACTTCCAGTTACATTAGTTTTCGAAGTGTATACTTATTTTCTTTCACCTTCTGTTTACAATTTTTAATTTCTTTACTGGCAACTGCCCCAGTACAGGTCAACAGCGAACTGCCTTTTTTAAAAATAAAATACATGTATAATCATGTCAATTACTGCTTAAAGAAATTCACCTTCTAACTCCTGAAAATTTACATAATGCAATCGATTGTTTCACTGAATATTAGTTTTGTTTATTTTATTTCCAAAATCATTAATCCCAATATACCTCTTCTGATTCATTTCTTATTACTTTGATCAGTACCGTGTTACTCTGGTTAAAGAAATAGTCTTGTTCTCAAAATATGCAAGACCCTTCCTTAAACTGTACTTTGGCATATAATTCTCTCCTTATGCTCCAGAACTGTTTTGTATTCCCTTCCCAGATGGCAAAATTCTAATTATAAAAAGAATAATAACAATAATGACTCCCTTCCACTGTTTCCTGCTTTGTAAAACCTTCTTTACCTTCTCCAATGGAAGGTTAACTTTTACTTCCTTTGTTACCATATAATTATATTAATATATCTGTATTATCCTTTATGACAATATTTTTGTAGTTATTTGTATAGAAGTCTGCTCACTTAATAGTTAACTGTTGAAGACATAAGCCTAGCAATAATTGTTTTTTTCCTCTAGTGTTTAGCTAATTCTTATGCACATAAATCTTTAATGAATTATTTTTGAAAATCTGTTATTTTAAACTGAAAATACTAATAAATTTTGTTAGTGAAATATGGGATAACAGGTATAGCATATTTTTTTCTCAAACATATGTTGATGGGTACGGATTAGAAAACCTTGAAAGTGTTTCACCTCAAAATTACTTCAAAAATTTTGTTTCCCTGTTGTATTGATTACACTTAAAATGGGTTAATATCATTTGCCATTTGCAACAACATGGATGGATCTAGAGGATATAATGCTATGTGAAATAAGTCCATTAGAGAAAAACAAATACCATATGATTTTACTGACATGTGAAATTTAAGAAACAAAACAAATGAGCAAAGGAAAAAGAGAGAAAAGGAACATATTCTTAACTATGGAGAACAAACTGATGATTTTCAGAGGAGAGGTGGGTGGAGGGATGGGTAAAATAGGTGATGGGGATTAAAGAGTACACTTGTGATGAGCACCCACTATTATATGGAACTGTTGAATCACTCACTGTACATCTAAAACTAATATAACACTGTGTGTTAACTATACTGGATTAAAAAATTAATAGAATTTTAAAAATAGGAGCTAGAAAAAAATGGTTTAATATACAAGGAAAGGACAATATTTATGAAAGAAAATACAAATGTGCACAAAATCATATATGGAGTTAATTCTGAATATGGTACCTGTGTATGCTATGCATTTTAATTCATTTCTGCACGTACACACACACACACACAGAGTGAATCAGCCCTGATTTTGAACAGCAGTAAAATGATGAATAAAAAAAAAATCTTCTATTTAAACAGTGACTACAAAATCAGCAATTAGAATATTCATTTGATAAAACATTGACAAGGTTAATGATCAAATTTCCATAGGCTGGGGCAAACTATTTAATGTATGTTTGCTTATTTTGAATGTATTGACCTTCACTAAATGTGCCATCCCTGCTGAGAGGATACACTTTACATTTCTCTCATTAGATAAGAAATATATAAACTTTATCCATTTTCTCTTCATGCCTTTACCAAAATAAGTTACTTTTCACTTCAAACCATATGAGGTTTGAATCCACAGAATTTAGGGAAATGAGGTGGGGTCCTCTTAGAGTAAAAAGGCAAGTATGTCGCCTTTTAAGCATTTACTCCTAAGAAAATCAGGTGTAAAATGTTTGGAGTGTCTTTTGAGACTATCAAATTTGAGTTTCTTTTAAGGTTTATGTAAAAAATAGAGTACTATATTAATAATAATATATTAATAAAATGCAGTGACTTTGATAATCAAGAAAATACAATTACTCTTTTTTGTTGTTTTTTTTTTTTGAAACAGCATGTTGCTATCACTATCGAATAATATCTAAGTCTGTGTGCCTCTTTTCAAGCTTCTTCTTTCCCACTGCACATCCAGAGTAAAAATATCCTGGCTATTGTGGAATTCTCAGATTAATGAAAAGCTGCCTTTGCAACTAAACTGGTTATTGCAATGCTACTAAGAACTGATATAGCCTGAATACAGCAGCCAATACCACAGTCATTTCTGAACATTTGATGTAAAATTGAGTAATGGACACATTTTTTTAAGGATTTTATTTATTTATTTGACAGAGAGAGAGAGCACAAGCAGGGGGAGCAGCAGAGGCAGAGGGAGAAGCAGGCCCCTTGCTGAGCAGGGAGCCCGATATGGGACTCGATCCCAGGACCCCAGGATCATGACCTGAGCTGAAGGCAGAGCTTAACGACTGAGCCACCAGGCACCCCAGCAGACATCTTTTATTCCAATTCTATTCAATTATTCCTGACTCACAAAGTCTATGCAGGGTCAGTTTTTTCACTTTGCCATATTTCTTAATAGAAAATACTGGCTCATACATTTCTTCTGTCCTGTGTGATTTTCTTTTCTTTTTTTTTTAATATATTCTTTAGCTTTTTTGTTTTGTTTTTGGGTTTTTTTTTACTTTGTATTTATTTATTTTCTTTTTAAATTTAAATTCAATTAATTAACACATAATGTATTACTGGTTTCAGGGGTAGAAGTTAGTGATTTATCAGTCTTATATAATACCCCGTACTTATTACATCACGTGCTGTCCTTTAATGTCCATCACCCAGCTACCTCACCCCCCTCACTCCCTCCCCTCCAGCAACCCTCAGTTTGTTTCCTATGATTAAGAGTCTCTTATGGTTTGTCTCCCTCTCTGATTTCATCTTGTTTTATTTTTTCCTCTCTTCTATGATCCTCTGTTTTGTTTCTTAAATTCCACACATGAGTGAGATCACATGATAATTGTCTTTCTCTGAGTGATTTATTTCACTTAGCATAATACCCTCTACTTCCATCCACATCATTGCAAATGGCAAGTTTCTTTTTTTTGGATGGCTGAGTAGTATTCCATTATATATATATACCCCACATCTTCTTTATGTGTTCATCTGTCAGTGGACATCTGGGCTTTTTCCATAGTTTGACTATTGTGGACATTGCTGCTATAAACATTGGGGTGCAGGTGCCCCTTTGGATCACTACATTTGTATCTTTGGGGTAAATACCCAGTAGTGCAATTGCTGGGTTGTAGGGTAGCTCTATTTTCAACTTTTTGAGGAACATCCATACTGTTTACCAGAGTGGCTGCACCAGTTTGCATTCCCATCAACAGTATAAGAGGGTTCCTCTTGGGGCACCTCGGTGGCTCAGTTGGTTAAGTGGCTGCCTTTGGCTCAGGTCATGATTCCAGGTCCTGGGATCGAGCCCCGCATCTGGATCCTTGCTCTGCGGGGAGCCTGTTTCTCCCTCTCCCTCTGCCTGCTTGCCGCTCCCCCTGCTTGTGCTCTTTCTCTTTCACTCTCTCTCTGTGTCAAATAAATAAAATCTTAAAAAAAAAAAAAAAAGAGGGTTCCTCTTTCTCTATATCCTCGCTAATATCTGTCCTTTCCTAACCTGTTAATTTTAGCTATTCTGACTGGTGTGAGGTGGTATCTCATTGTGGTTTTGATTTGTATTTCCCTGATGCCAAGTGATGTTGAGCATTTTTTCATGTGTCTGTTGGCCATTTGTATGTCTTCTTTGGAGAAATGTCTGTTCATGTCTTCTGCCCATTTTTTGATTGGATTATTTGTTCTTTGGGTGTTGAGTTTGATAAATTCTTTATAGATTTTGGATACTAGCCCTTTATCTGATAAGACATTTGCAAATATCTTCTCCCCTTCTGTCAGTTGTCTTTTGGTTTTGTCGACTGTTTCCTTCACTGTGCAAAAGCTTTTTATCTTGATGAAGTCCCAATACTTCATTTTTGCCTTTGTTTCCCTTGCCTTTGGAGATGTCTCTAGAGTCACATGTGTTATGGCATTATACCAAAGTCAGAAAACAGTAGGGTCCAATTAAACACATAAAATAAATTACCTGGGTTTTTAACTTAAAATATTTTTAAAAAGTGCCTTTCACTAAAGTGAGTTAATAGTGTGGTTCTTATTTTTCTTTCAAGAGCATAACATGGCAAAGAATAAGATAAAATATTTTGGTTGAGGATTTGTAATGATTTTGACCTTTATAGATAGATATAGTAATAGAAATATTTTGCTATAAACATTGGGGTGCATGTGCCCCTTTGAATCAGTATTTTTGTATCCTTTGGGTAAACACCTAGTCGTGCAATTGCTGGGTCACAGAGTAGTTCTAGTTTTAATTTTTTGAGGAACCTCCATACTGTTTTCCAGAGTGACTGCACCAGTTTCCATTCCCACCAAGAGAGTAAGAGGGTTCCCCTTTCTCTGTATCCTCACTAACATCCGTTGTTTCCTGCGTTGTTAAATTTAGCGATTCTCACAGATGTGAAGTGGTATCTCATTGTAGTTTTGATTTGTATTTCCCTGAATGAGTGTTGTTGAGCATCTTTTAATGTGTCTGTTAGCCATCTGTATGTTTCTTTGGAAAAATGTCTATTCATGTCTTCTGCCCATTTCTTAACTGGATTATTTGGTTTTTGGGTGTTGAGCTTGATTAATTCTTTATAGATTTTTGATACTAACTCTTTATCAGGGTTCACTTGCAAATATCTTCTCCCATTCTGAAGACTGTCTTTTAATTTTGTTGATTTTTTCCTTCGCTATGTGGAAGTTTTTATCTTGATGAAGTCCCAATAGTTCATTTTTGCTTTTGTTTCCCTTGTCTCCGGAGACTTGTCTAGTAAGAAGTTGAAATGGCCAAGGTCAAAGAGGTTGCTGTGTTCTCCTCTAAGATTTTGATGGTTTCCTGTCTCACATTTAGGTCTTTCATCCATTTTGAATTTATTTTTTGTGTGTGGTGTAAGAAAGTGGTCCAGTTTCATTTTTCTGCATGTTACTCTCCAGTTTTCCCAGTACCATTTGTTAACGAGACATTCTTTTTCCCATTGGATATTCTTTCCTGCTTTGTCAAAGGTTAGTTGACTATATGTTGTAGGTTCATTTCTGGGTTTTCTATTATGTTCCATTGATCTATGTGTCTGTTTTTGTGCCAGTACTCTACTGTCTTAATGACTACAGCTTTGTAATAGCTTGAAGTCTGGAATTGTGATGTCTCCTGCTTTGCTTTTCTTTTTCAAGGTTGCTTTGGCTATTTGGGGACTTTTGTGGTTCCATACAAATTTTAGGATTGTTTTCCTAGCTCGTGAAAAATGCTGGTGGTATTTTGATAAGGATTGCATTAAATGTATAGATTGCTTTGGGTAGTATAGACATTTTAACAATATTTGTTCTTCCAATCTATGATCATGGAATGTTTTTCCATTTCTTTATGTCATCTTAAATTTCTTTCATAAGTGTTCTATAGTTTTCAGAGTACAGGTATTTTACCTCTTTGGTTAGGTTTATTCCTAGGGATCTTACAGTTTTTGGTGCAGTTGTAAATGGGATCGATTCCTTGATTTCTCTTTCTGCTGCTTCATTATTGGTGTATAGAAATGCCACAGATTTCTGCACATTGATTTTATATCCTGCAACTTTAAGGTTTAATTTATTTAAAACTCTGAGAAACAGTTGAATAACTGTTTAGTTTCTTTAATCCATAATTTTTCAGAGATACTAGATAACTGAAAACATTTTTTTTTTTCAAAGCACACTGATTATATTCTTAGTATTCCAAACTTAACATTTAAGAAAACATTGTTCTATGTTATGGCCTGACAAACTTTTTCAGCAAGGGGCCATGTAGTAAATGTTTTTGGCTTTCCAGGTCAAAAAGTCTCTATTATCTTTATCACCATTACTCAGCTCTACCGTTGTAGTGTGAAGGCAGCCATAGACAATCAGAAACAGATGGGTATAAATAAAACTTTATTTACAAGAACCTGAGGAAAGCTGTATTTGCCTATTGTTGTCTGATTCCTGATCTATATCACCTTTTCTCAAACTCTGGTTTATAGGGCAATAAAAAGGAAGGGAGGTGTGTTGTTGTTGAAAATATGGGAGAATAAGTAAGCCAAGATAGTCTCAGTTTCAATTTATACCTGCTCAGTCTAATGGCTGTTACTTTTCACAAGCCATTAGTTAAACTAAATCTACTCTAATAATTAACTTTAATCTCTACTCTCTTCTCTATAAAATATAATGAGAATTATATCTAAGAAGCCGTTACTAAGTATATGTAAAATAAAATTTATAAATTACCTCGTGTCATATACAGTGCTTAGCCAAATTTATAGTTGCTGCCTTTTTAGTGTTTTACAAATACATATAACACTTTCACAGAATTAGTCTGCTGGTAAAACATAATTTAAAATTATGTATTAAGAATTCTTTATTTTATGTTCAGTTCTTTAAACAGCTTTTTAAAAATTATTTTAAAAAAGAATATCCACTTAATATTTGTCTGTTTGGAGATTATTTTTCTTATTCTTTATGAAGAAACTTTTTCAATAAAATCCCTCAAGTCTTAATAGCTAGTGTTTTTTTTCTATGTCTATACAATTATTTTATTTATGTCTAATAAAAAGTATGATTATTGAAACTGCTCAGATTCCCATTTTCATGTTTGTTGCCAGAATATAGAATTGAGCATGTGCCCCATATAAAGCAATTAATATTTTCAAGTAGGCATATAAACTCAAGATATATTTGTTTACTTCTAGCCAAACCTTCCTTTATTCTTTCCACGTGGCATCCAGTTTGGCAATTTTAATTTTATTAATTTACATGTATCCATCATTTTAAATGCTTTTTGGAATGAGCTTGATTATACATTAAGCACACATACAGACTTACACACAAACTAACTGATATCATACACTTAAAGACAATGGTTCAAGACACTCCTCAATTTTGATGGTGTTCTTGTGTTATTATATAGAAAAGAAGTATAAAGAGTAAAGGCCAGGTTTTAATTAAAATAGGCTAGTAAATCACTTTAGTGTTAATGAATCTTGTATGAAAAGAATAACCCACGAAATTCCTTTTTAGATTATCTATCTATCTATATATATGGCTTGATATATGTGCTCTTGAATTTCACTCAGACCTGTGACCATGTACTGGAGACAATATGACTTTTAGAGAAAATGTGGATATAATTTAAATACTGGCTCTGGCATTTGAAACCTTCAGTTCTCTTTTCATCTACAAAATGGAGGCAGTATTGTCCTAATTGCAGGATTGTGTTTAGAATTACATGAGATAAAGCATTCTTAAGGAGCCTAGATAATAAGTTTACAAACTTGGTGTCACACTGAATTAACCTGGGGAAACTTTAAAACCCTAAAGCCCAGTGAAACCTAAATTACAACAACTGGATGAATCCAGGCATCAGCAGTTTTTGTTCTGTTTTGTTTTGTTTTTAAAGATTTTTTATTCATTTATTTGACAGAGAGAGAGAGAGAGATAGCGGGGCAGGAACACAAGCAGGGGGAGTGGGAGAGGGAGAAGCAGGCTTCCCGCCGAGCAGGGAGCCCGACGCGGGGCTCGATCCCAGGACCCTGGGATCATGACCTGAGCCAAAGGCAGACACTCAACGGCTGAGCCACCCAGGTGCCCTCAGGCATCAGCAGTTTTAATATCCTTCTAGGTGATTCTAATGTATAGACAACTTCAAGAATTATAGACATGCCACAAGGGTTCTCAAACTTCCATTGGAAATTGATCACCTGAGGTTCTAGTTATAATATAGACCTTGAGTAGTTCTGGGGAGGTTCCCAGTTTCTGTGCAGGGAAGAGAGGAGGGAAGGAGGAGAGGGAGAGGGAGAGAGAGAATTTTAAGCAGGCTCTACGCCCAGAGCAGAGCCCAACATGGGACTCATTCTCAGGACCCTGAGATCATGACCTGAGCCAAAATTGAGTGTCAGATGTTTAACTGACTGAGCCTCCCAGCCTCCCCCAGATTCTGCACTTCTAAAAGAACTCACAGATGATACTGGTGCTTCTGGTTCATGGGCTACATTTGGAGTAGCAAGGGCTCAAAAGATACTAAGTTTTCTCCCACTATTCACAGAAAAGTTTTGATACACAAGCAGAAAATTGGGAACAGGTTTATTTATTTTTTAATTCACTGAGATGGTGCAGTTCCTACAGTTGGGAAATTAATTTGCAGCTTAAGGCACAACCTTTATTATTATTGTTGTTGTTATGAATTAAATCATTTAAGTATTTTATTTCTGAAAAACTAATGATCGCTCCTTTCTGAGATAACACTGAAAACTAAAAAGCAAGCATATATTTTACTTTATTTTTTTATTTTTATAGAAAACCATTAAAACTGGGAGAGTGAATAAAATTGCATTTTTACCTATAAATGGGAAGAATATAAAATTACATAAATTCTAACATTTGAACTTCTAAAATTAAAAATGGCCTCATATTTTTCCATGCTACATTATCAAATAGTGTTCTATCCTACACAAAAACACATACTCACACACACTATAATATGCTTAAAAACAGAATTGTATTAGCATGAATATTAGGGTTTTTCCAGATGGGTGCTTCTGAATTGTAGCCATTACATTTTAGAACCTTTTGTCTTCTTTCCAAATAAGCTACTGATATTAATGAGATTTTCTATTTTTGCCTGAAGAGTTTCTGAAAACTGTTATTGGGCTTCAGAGAGTATCTCAAGTTGTACCTATATTTTATTTCTTATACTATTGCTCTTTCAAAAGGATATGTTTTTCAGTGATTGAAAATTTCTTATTGGAAAAAATATAAGGAAAAAGTAAATAAAACTTATTCCTCAAAAAAAATCAGATTTTTCTAACTTTCTCTTTTTGAATGCATTTTATTTATTTTTTAGAAGATTTTATTTTAGTTATTAGAGAGAGAAAGAGGGAGTGGAAGAGGGAGAAGCAGACTCCCCGCTGAGCAGAGAACCCAACTTGGGGCTCGATCCCAGGACCCTGAGATCATAACCCGGGCCAAAGGCAGATGCTTAACCAACTGAACCACCCAAGCAACTCTTGAATGCATTTTAAAATAATTACTTAAAAAAAGATTATATTTGTTCATTACTTACTTCAAAAATCGTGATTTATTGTAGGGAGACAGGGGCACATAGATTATTAGTAACATATAGTATAATTATAAAATATGGTTTTTGTGGAGTGGGTTGTGTAGAGCAGGGCTTACAGGCAGAGGGAACAGAGCACACAAGAGCCGCAGGCTCCTATTATCTCATAGTGAGCTGTGTCCAGTGGGCAGTACTAGACTGCATTCATAACAGCTGCTCCTTTGATAAAGGGTGTCTCTACCTAAGATCTATGCAGTGAGCCAGGGAATTCCTATAGGAAGTTGTAAGAATGATATTTGCTCCTGGTTGAGGAAAAGGCTGAGATACAAAATGGGAACCTCCCAAGTTCAGCAGCTCATTTGAACCTCTTCTTTTGGGTTGACTCATCACAGGAGAGCCAATTCTCTGATGAGTATGTTTATACTCATTCTGCTAATGAGTCATTAGCTTATTTTGTTAAAGAGCCATCTAGAAAAAAGTTTTGTATATAATAATAGTTCCAAAATATATTAAAGTACAAACCTAGAGTACACAATTAATTAAAAACTGTATACCATTTCTTGTCATTTACATGGAAATCTTCATACTAAACATTTACAGTATACATTTAAGTGCAATCCTTCCAAATATTTCTCAGGTTAAAAGAGACTGATTGAAATTTTGTTTGCTACATACAAATGTTTTAGGACCGTTTGCCAGTAATGACTCATGATCATTATAATTCCAGTGTTGAAACAAAATATAAAATAAATAATAATAATCCCATGACCCTGGGATCATGACCTGAGCCGAAGGCAGACGCTTAACAACTGAGCCAGCCAGGCGCCCCTTTAATCTTAATTTCTAATGATATTTTTATTTATTTTAATTCTTTCTTTGTTTCTTCCACTTCATTTCAGATTATTTCTGATTTTCACATATTGTATTTTCATGTTTTGTGTAAATGTCTTAGTGTCTTTTAATCATTTTTAAAAGTACATTAAGCATAGATATTTTTTGCAAATTTTTGGTGTGAACATACTTAGTATTGTTTCTAATTCTCTTGTTTATCAAGATAATTTTAGGTAGGATTACACCTTTATAATTTTCTACTGATTTTGTGTGCATATGTGTATGAGTGAGTGAGTGAGTGTGCATGTGTGTGTAATTAGTTTTTCTAATTTTAAAGATAGGCTTAGTTCAGTCAGTAGGTTTTTATAAATTAACCAAATTCCCTATAGTGTTAAAAATATAACTATTTTTCTACCTATAGCTAAGGTGCAGTAACCTCCACTTTAAACAATAGCAAAACTGTGCACATATATATATTGTAACTGTTTTTGTCATTGAATAATAAACAGCACAGTGAGAAGAGTTGGAACCATGATAAAACCTCCACATTCACCCCAAATTTCATCCTTTGAATATATTCCTAATCAAGAAAATGGATCCCAAGCTGAGCTGAGATGTAGAAGTGGAAGGTCAATAGTTCTCAAGTGGCTGGAATTTGTGGGGCAGACTATTTGAAAAGATGAGGCTACCTAGAGAAGGGACAACTGAAATATGTAAAGCAGTTCTCCTCAAGTCATTGGCCAAGCTCTTGGTTGCACTTTCATGGAGGCCTCTGTGAAACCTAGCAAAAAGTGGTTCTATATGGTATAAACAAAGATATCACAGATTATGCATTTCTGGAAAATGTTGGAGCTAAAGCCCAGCCCTTGTAGAGAGACCTCACTGCTCACTTAGATTATTCAGGTTAACCCTACAAAGGTCACACTTGGAAATAAGGACAATTCTCCACTAAGATACATGACCTAGAACTAAAAGGAAGACTAAAATAGACCTATCCTTTAAAAGCACATCTACCTGACAGGTTCATGAGTATCTAACAGTAATTTGATTGCCTACCAGAAGAACAACAATTATATTTATATTTATATTTACATCATATATACAATATGCTTATATTATGTATACACATATTTATATGTTGTATTTTATATATACATTTTTATATTTATACATATGCTTGTTTCTTTGCAAGTCTACTGATTTATTATTGCATTCTGGACTTTGTAAATGGCACATTGTAAAGCGTCAGTAATTTTATTTTCCTGTGAAACATTTTGATTTTTGTTCAAATCCTTAATTTTGTTCAGCAGATAGATATGTATATGGAGATGTATATATGCATATGTATATCTATTGCCATATACACATCTATCTTCATATACACATGTCTCCATATATATATCTTCATATACATCTCTGTTTTTCTTTTCTTTTTTTTTTTAAAGATTTTATTTATTTATTTGACAGAGAGAGACATAGCGAGAGAGGGAACACAAGCAGAGGGACTAGTAGAGGGAGAAGCAGGCTTCCCGCTGAGCAGGGAGCCCGATGCGGGCTCGATCCCAGGACCCTGGGATCATGACCTGAGCCGAAGGCAGACGCTTAACAACTGAGCCACCCAGGCACCCCTACATCTCTGTTTTTCTATATATGTGTCCATATACATATATATCTATGTATCTATCTCTATACACATATCTCTCTATATAAATAGATGTGGTTATAAACAGATACAGATATAGATATATCCCATAAACAAGAGGATAAACTGCACTAAATAGAAACACACCAAAAGTTGACCCAGATGTTGGAATTAGTTGACAAGGACTATGTTGCTGCTATTATAATTGAGTAAGGACATAGAGACATCATTCTATTGATTGCAAAATGAAATTGCAGGAAATAGAAACTATTAAACAATAGAAATTCATTAAATAAACATCATAATACTTAAACAAATAATGACATGTTAAATTTGAAATATACCACATTAAGAAGCTAGAAATCTGTGCTAAAATTATAGAAGCAGAAAGTGGAAGGAAGAAAATAGCTAAAAATGAAAGTTGAAATCAACAAAGTAGAAAATAATAAGCTTAACAAGCCTACTGCTGGAAATTTTAGTAAGACATGAATCTCCAACATGACTGATCATAGTCAAAAACAAAGGGGATGTTAACTACTAACATTAGAAGTGAAGGAAGAGACACCATCAGCCATTATGTAGACCTTAAATGCATAGTAAGTCACTATGAAGAAAAATCCTTATTTTCAAAATTTAACAATTCAAATAAAATTAACAAAAATCTGAAAACAAAATTTGTCAAAGTTGACACATGAAGAATTAAAAGCTATGAAGGACTCTATATGTATTTTTTTCTTTTTCAAGTTTTTATTTGAAAAACTTGAAGTAGTATTAGTTTCAGGTATAGAATTTAGAGATTTATCACTTATGTATAATACCCAGTGCTCATCACAAGTGCCCTATCACCCATTTAACCCATACCCCTGCCCAACACCCCTCCAGCAACGCTCAGTTTGTTCTCTAGAGTTAAGAGTATGTTCTTTTGGTTTGCCTCTCTCTTTTTTTGTTTCCCCTATGTTCATCTGTTTTGTTTCTTAAACTCCACATATGAATGAGATCATCTTTCTCTGACTAATTTTGCTTGCATAATACTCTTTAGCTCCATCTCTACATCTATTTTTCTTTAACTGCAATTTAATTTTTTTCTGCCAAGAGGTCTCAAGGCCCAGCTGGCTTAATTGGTAAATTTTATCAAACACTTAATAATGAAATCATAACAATTTTACACAAATTATTTCAGAAAATAGAGGGCAATAGAACACTTCCAAATTCATTTTATTTATTCAATGTTAGTAATTCATGAACATGAAAACTGAATTTTCAAAGAAAATATTAGCAAATCAAATTATGAAACACACAAAAAATTTAACAAACTGGCATGATTTCATCCCAATTATGGAAGGTTGTCTTAATATTCCAAATCAAGCAAAGTAATATTCTATGTTATCAGGAAAAAGGAGGAAAAAAATCAATCCTCTCAAAATATGCAGAGAACGTATTGACAAAATTCAAAACCAATTTGTAATTTCAGGACATCTGTCATAAAATAGGAAAAGTTAACTTTGTCAAATTATAAAGATTGTGAACAAACCATCTATAGCTGATATTCTTGATGTTGAAATACTGAATGGTGTCTTCTAATTTGGGGACCAAGACAAGAGTGAGTCATCTTTTAAAAAAAAAAAAAGAGTGTGTCATCTTAACATCTCTATTCATTATTACACTAGAAGGTATAAATTGTGGAATAGTCTAAGAAAATGAAATTAAAAGCGTTAACGATAGAGAAGGATAAATAAAACTATTTTACATGTAGATAATATGTCTGTTTAGAAAATCCTAAGAAACCTAATAAGTGAATTTACCAAAGTCTAAGAATAAAGTATCAATTTTGTTTCTATAAATTAGCAAACTAGAAACAAAAATTGAAAAAGGATATTTTATTAAAAATGCTATTTTCAAGAAGATTTTAAAAATATCAATTACTTTGGAA
>NC_058406.1:161124584-161272892 GCF_002201575.2 Neomonachus schauinslandi
TTTTTTAATATGCATACATTTTATTCAGTTGAATGGTCTTACATGTTTTAGTTAAAATCTTCAGGGGACTATAAAAATACAATGACCTTTTCAGAGTTAAAGGAAAATTTATGTAGATGTATTCCCTCACTACTTTTAGGGGGAAATATAAGCAAAATGAGTTGTTTGTATTCGTAATTTGATATTTACAAAATAATTCATTTGTCCCGTTTTTAGAGGATCTTGAGAAAAGCCCTTGGATACTCCAGTATCTGGAGGTAGAGAGGATCAAAAAGATATCTTCATGAGGAGTCAAACTGAGAAGTTCAGGGTCACTTCTCTATTGAAAATATTTAGTGACCTATGAGTAGGCTGGAGTTCAAGGATTCTAGCAGGACTATTCTGGTAAATTATATATATTTGTTAGTTTGGATCAACCACCATTTTTTCTTCATATTCTTGATAAAACTAACTTGGTACCATAGTGACATAATAACAGCATTCTGCCTCCCTGGATGTTTCCTCAGAATGAGAGTGTAGGTGAATATGTATTGCTGAATAAGGAAAAAAGAAAGCAATACTACATAACCTATTTTGGATAATAATTATTTTATTGTGATAAAACTTAAAAAATAAATTTTAATAATCTTAAGCTCACATTTAGAAAACATTCATGTAAGCATTTACATGTGCAGCTACCACCCAGATAAAAATATGGAGTATTTCTACACCAGAAAGTTAAACAGTAAACCCTACAATGGTAATTGTTCTTCTGACTGCCACCACAGGTTAGTCTGTTTTTGAACTTAATATAATTGACATTATAAATTACAAATCATTTTACTAATTCTTTCCCTAGAAGTTCTGCCTATGAGTTTATCCAAGCTGCATATCAGGAATTCATTCTTCTCTATTGCTCTGTAATATTCCTATATACAAATATATCACAATATATTTAACTACTCCATTTTTGATGGGCAGTTTTTCCAATTGTGACTATTACAAATAAAACCATTATAGATATTTGTGAATTTTTTTTTGGTGGACAAAAGTAATCATTTCTGATTCAGAGAGGGAACTGCTGATTTATTGTGTTTGCATATACTTAGCTTTAATATGGTCAATCAATATTCTAAAGCATTTTAAACTTCCATCAGAAACAAGCGAATTTCAGTTGCTGCACATTATCACCAACACTTAGCTTTGAAATTCTTCTTAATTTTAGACTTTCTAGTGTGTGTTTCCTTTTAGATTCTAATTACATTTCTTTGAAGTTTTTTTTTTTAATTTTCTTTGTTTGTTGCTAGTATATGGAATATACAATTGATTTTTGTATATTGACTTAACAACCTTGCTCAATTCACTTATTTCTAATAATATGTAAAACTTTTTATTTTCTAGCTAAACAGTCATTACCTGCAAATAGTGAATATTTTCTTATTTTCACTATCCTCTATTTACTTCCTTATTTTCTTATCTTCTCCAATCTTATTCCACCTATTTCTCTTTCTTGTACTATTCTTCTTTCTTGAATCAGCCAGGATATTAAATAAATAAATGTAGAAATAGTGAATCTTATTTTTGTTCCCCCTTTGCTGTTTTTGTTTTGTTTTGTTTATTTTTGTGTGGAGGGCAGAGAGGTTCTTGTGTAGTTTCAAGGAGTGTGTATTTGCAATTGAGGAGATTGCTAATGACTCAAGAATTTCAAGGCAGCACAGCTGTGGAGCCTATTTCCATGTACTTCCTTTCTCATTGGTAATTTGCTCTTCAAATTCAAATGATTCATATTCAATAACATTATTATTTTTTTTTAAGATTTTATTTATTTATTTGACAGAGAGAGACATAGCGAGAGAGGGAACACAAGCAGGGGGAGGGGGAGAGGGAGAATCAGACTCCCCGCCGAGCAGGGAGCCTGATGTGGGACTCGATCCCGGGACTCCAGGATCATGACCTGAGCCGAAGGCAGTCGCTTAACCGACTGAGCCACCCAGGCGCCCTCAATAACATTATTTAGAAAAGAGTAAAAGAAAAGACAAAGAGAAATGAAGATCATGGGCTTTGTGCATGGAAACTGGGTTAGAATCATGACATACTTAATCCATTCCTTTACCAATTCATGAGACTGGTATACAACTTTGTGGGAGTCAGCAGTCAGGATTTAGATGGATAGTTAATGGTTTTTTAATGAAATTGATTTATTAGAATTATTTTACAAACTCAAGTTTGAAATTTTACACTTGGAGTATTACAGAAGTCACAGTATAACGTAGTCACTCACATTTTCACCGCCCCCCCCGAAAAGCAACACATCAAAGGTTCATTGTAAATCAAACATAAAAGAAGTACACATAAATCATCATGGAAAACTGTCCCACTCATAGTGGTTATTTATAATTTTGAAAAATGAGATCAGATTAAATGTGTAAACAAGAGAAGAATTGTTAACAAAATTGATACCTCAAATACCAACATCTATATAAGGTAATGTACATATAATGTTTTTATTTGATTAACATCACTTCTCAAATTTTATCTTGTGGATATATCCTTATTTACATCTAGGATCTCCCCCTTTTCCAGGAGAAACTTTCATCTCCTTAAATGTCTCTCCCTTTCCAAATACAATTTTTGTAGAGAAATGAGAAGGGTCTCAATGTGGGCCATTAGAGTCCCCACATATCTTGAATGGACACTAGTGGCAGACAAAAGAGGAAGAAGAAAACCTTTTTCTTGGGAATAGATAAATTGTGTAAATAGAGTCCATAGATGAATGGACCATGGCCTTTACTGAGTACTAGCTACCTAATGTTGAGTGCCTAGGGCAAGATACAAATGGAGGGCTGGCTCATTGTTCAAATCTCAAGACAGTAACAGGAGAATTTTAAACCAAACATAGGGTTCTTCTGAGCACAGAGATCTGTGCAACTACATGGCTTTCATGCCCATGAAGATGACCCTGTTTCTCCCATTTGGAGATAGACTCTTGACAGTGGGAAAGAATATAACCAAAATAGAGAAGTAAAGAGCTTTGTTGGTTCAGAGCCCCTGACTGTGGATGGCATAACTACACAGTCCTAACTTTGCAAATTAATTAAACAAATGCATTTCTTTCTCCCTAGGTAGTGTAAATTGGATATCTGTTCATGAAACCAGAATAATTTGAGTATCACTTGCTATCATTATGTTTGGGAAGAGGTTATGATAATCTAGGGAATTGCTCATTATTTAATCTTTACTGAAATGAAGTTAATATATTCATTTTACAAATATTGTTGGATGTTTTTTATGTGTCCAGCTCTGTTGATACAAAAACAAACAAAATTCTAGTCTTTCTTGGTCTGCTGGGAAGTTAGGTAATATGCACTATAAATAAGTGAGCCTGTAGCATGTTAGATGATGATAAAAACAAACAAAACCTCATCAAAGATCTGACTTTTGGGGAAAGACTTAAAAGATATGGACAAGTGAACCACACAGATATCAGGGGAAGAGTGTTTTGGGAAGATAAAGCTGGCTGTCCACACATCCTGAATTAGGATTATGCCCAGTATATGCAAGGAACAATAAGGAATGTTAGTATAGGTACAGCAGGAACAGAGTGAAAGAGAGACAGACAGAGATAGGCAGTGGGGAGGGCAGAGAGAGAGAAAAAAAATTATAGTACATGAGATGGGAATTCAAGGGAGCATTAGTATTTTGAGGAGGGAAGTTACCTATCAATTTTAACAGGATCACTCTTGCTGTCATTTGAAAAAAGTGAAAGACTATCAAGATTGAGTAAGGCAGATTAGCTGAGGCACCCACTTTAATTCAGATGAAAGAGAATTATCTTGGCTTGGACTAATGTGGTAACAGTGGATGTGGTGAATGACCAGATTCTGGACAAATTTTTAAGTTAGAGAAAGCAAGGAGGCAAAGATGCCAACAAAATTTTGGCCTGCTGTAGTACAAGCTAAAATATAAGTACGTAATAAGCATGATGTCAGTAATTTTATATACTTTCCTCATTTTTATTCTTTCAGTTAATTCAAGAAGTGTTTAATGAATTGGTTAAGTGACAATAATAACACAAACAATGAAGCATAAAGCAACAAGCATATTAAAGAAAATAAAAGTAGTTTGATATGACTCCATTGTTGCTGCAGTGCTTGAGATTGGACTTTTAAGGTAGACACTAGAGTGTGACAGTATTTGCATCTTATAAAAAGGAATATAGAGGGCGCCTGGGTGGCTCAGTTGGTTAAGCGACTGCCTTCGGCTCAGGTCATGATCCTGGAGTCCCGGGATCGAGTCCCGCATCGGGCTCCCTGCTCAGCGGGGAGTCTGCTTCTCCCTCTGACCCTCCCCCCTCTCATGTGCTCTCTCTCTCCTCTCATCCTCTCTCTCAAATAAATAAATAAAATCTTTAAAAAAAAAAAAAAAAAAAAAAAAAGGAATATAGATTTTAATTAAAATATGGAAAGCATAAAGGAAAAATTTTTTCACAGGCCGGAACTAAAATACTGAGAACTATGAAACATTAGCAAGTTACCTAAAAGTATGAACAAAATGAAACCTATAATTCCATGGAGAGTCAAGATAGCATTTAGCATTTAGCGCTACTTGGGTTAGATCCCAAATCTGCCTCTTCTAACTATGGGACTTTCAAAACATATTTTCAGCTAAGCATGGTAAGTAGAATATATGTCTTAGCCAAAATTAGAATATAAAATTTAGAGTGATGGAAGATGGAGAGAATGTATTTTATTAGCATGGCAACCTATCAACTTTATTAAATCTCAGATTGATTCAGGCTTGATTTTATATCCTAGCTTCACTTTTTTTTTTTTTTACTTAGTGTAGCTTTAAACTGGTTTTGCAAAATTTTGTTTCAATTTCCTCATCTCTAAAGTGAAAACTAAAATAATACATTCTACATAGAGTTGTCTTGAAGAAATTTTGACAAAAATATACATAAAACACTTTTTGTTATCACTGACACATAAATGCACAATAAATATTATCTATTGTATCATTAATAAGATTACTATCATCAGTCACAATCTCCCAGGCTCTGTGATCTCTATTTTATAACTGTCACTACTGATTTTGAATTCAACCTTGTAGGACATGTGGCTTATCATTATTTTACAAATGAGACTGGAAAAAAGAAATAACTACAAGAGGTCTAGTAATTAGAAAGTGATGGAACCAGATTTTGAATTGATTTATAAAACCACCCCCTTTCAAAATATTTTCTGCTGTACTAGTACATATCCAAAGATTAGCTGAGGCTGTTCTAATTTTAAAAAAGTTTCAGTAACACGCCCCCCACATAAGTTTGACTTAGCTCTTCAGATTTGCTTAGTAGGTATTAATTTAGAAATACATTCACCATGTCCATAATTCACAGGGAAAAACTGAGTTAAATATTGTGTATGTAGGATAACTAATTTCTATGTTAGAGTAAATCTTGTATAGATGCCCTGTAATAAATATATTTTCCTTCAGCTACTAAGAATTGTTGGGTTTATTTTTTGTGTTAACATATATATGCAAATTATAATTATTTTCACATTCAAGCTGTGCATACTATATCACAATTAACCAATTTAACAAAGTTAGCTCTGTGACTCAGACTAATGTACTTTCTATTTATAATATAGCAGCAGGAATAATAATTTTGAAACCCTCATAAAATCAATGTTTTCAATAACTATAAAACCAAAGTAAAATAAAAAAGAGCTCATTAAAAAGTTCTATTTGAACAGCACAATACCATATTTTTCCCAGTAAAATATCTTTTAGGACTGAGTAATGCACTCCAAATCTGAATTTTTTTATTTTGAGAATTATGATCTAACAAGCTGCTAAATGGTGGCAATAATAACATACTTCACAAAAACTACCTTATGTCTTACCAAATCTTACTACAACTTTTATTTTTAATAAAATAAATGTTTGCCAAGTTTTTAAAACCTAATGCAAAGCTTTAGTCAATTAAAAAATCATTTGGTCTCTTTGGAATACAGATACAAATTTTCCATTATTAAACAAATATATTCTGAACAACTTTGGAAATTGTAGAACATCGCATCTTCACAGCTCTCATGATTTTATGTCCATATGAAATTTTCTCACCATGTCCTATCAGTTCTTCACAATGTTTTGCTAATGTTTTCTCTATTTCATTCCCACTGCAACCACTTAATTTACTTCAAACACAGCTGTCCTCAGTCTCCCTCCTACTTCCGGTCTCTTCCCTTTTCAATCCATTCCACATGACTACCAGTGTAAGCTTTAAGAGACTTTGTCATAGAGTTTCCAGCTTAAAACTTAACACCTAAAAGAGGAAGTTGACATTTTTGAACCTAGCTTTAAGACCAAAATAGTCTTTATTCTGATCATATCCTCTTTACTTTGAATTTATTTTAAAAAATCTAATATTAACAAAAACCAACAGTGTCAGTTTTCTTAAAGATTTTATCTTCAATCCCCATGCATTTCTTATTCTTTTTCACCATTTATAAAGAAGACCTAAAATGGTTTACCACTCTCTACTCATCACCTAATGTGGTATGAGGCACAATATACATCTTCAAAAATATTTCTAGAATGGAAGAAAGAGAAGGACTAACTACTCTCATGAAGAAACTTGTTCTTTCATTGACGAAATCTCACAGTGCTGAATGCCCCTGACAAGAAACTCCTATCCTTTTCCAAAGCAATAATTACAGGCTCTCCACCAGTATAACTACTTTGGGAACCTCTGCTGTAATCTATGCCTTCCATTCCTTCCACATAAATTGTAAGAAAACTCTCAGAACTCCCAAGGCATCTCTTTCATCCAACTGTAATCCTCATATATTTTTTTTTACATTTACTTTTCTCATACCACCCTTTAGACTTTCTCACTTTACCCTCCAGAACTAAAGCTTCAGTCTTCAACAAGTCTTTATAGTCTCAAATTCTGTGAATGCTGAATTCTCTTTCTTACTAGAAGTTGAACCTGGCTCTACTGTAAGCATTCCTTGTAGACTTTTAAGTAAGGCCATTATTTTTCTGCCATAATATGCACACCACAGCATGGAGACGGTCAAAATAAGCTCTATGTATTTATTGCTGTTTCCATTCTATTTTTCATTTCTCCTCCCAGCTTTTGATCCCATATTATCAGATTATATTTCCCAATATACCTTTTACAATCATGTACTCTCTGTGACACACTCTCATCCTTTGAACCTTGAAGATCTAGGCTTTTGTCATTGAATTTTGTGATTTAATACCCATGAAGATGATCCTTCTAGAACCCAACTTCTCATTTCCATTACCTCCTCTTATTCCATGGTTTTATCTTCCACCTTATATGAGGCCCTCTGCTTGTTGTCAGATACTCAAAATTATCATCACGCTGAAGTTCAATGCCTCCACAATGTTAGTTTCAAACGTCCCACTCTCTGACCACCGTCAACACTCTTACCATCCAGACTTCAGTAAATACTGGACTTCACTGAAAATTCAATATATTTACCTAACATATTTTACCTGAGTTTCAACCCTGATATTTCCATATTTCCTTTTCAGGGAAGTAAAGAAAGTACATATCTATATGTTCATGATTTGATGTGATAAAAAACCAAAGCAAAACAAAACCAGTAAAATTCAGGTCCAGGGTGCAGTCAACATCATATTAGTTCTCTTTCTCCTCCCTCTATTCTCATCTATAACTATGTCAATATACATATGTACATATATACAATATACATATATATCAATACTTAAGTATATATTTCATATAGGTATGCATACATATATAATTTTAGAACAAAACTATACACATACGAACATATCACAAATAGTGTAAAGATACTCTCAACACATAAAATTAATGAAAGGTTATCACTCTGAGCATGTAAATAATTTATATATGATAAAAACAAATAATAAAAGACATCACAATACTTTTTTACTTGCAAGTACCATACTAAAGTGATCAAGAGCATAGGTTCAGGGATTAGACCTCAGATTTGATTGTAAATCTGTTATATGATAATGATGTAACTTAGAAAAGCGGCTTACACTTTCTTATCTTTGTTTTTAAGCTTTCTTACCCTCGCATATTTTTTTAAAGATTTTTATTTATTTGAGAGAGAGAGAGAGAGAAAGAGCATGAGCAGAAAGGGAGGGGCCGAGGGAGAGGGAAAAGCAGACTCCTTGCTGAGCAGGGAGCCTGACTCCAGGATCTATCCCACGACCCTGGTATCATGATCTGGGCCAAAAGCAGACACTTAACTGACTGAGCCACCTAAGGCCCCTCAAATTCCTTTTTATTTAAAAATTTTTTGAGTATAATTGACACACAATGTTATGTTAACTTCAAGTAGATAACATAGTGATTCAAATTCTGTATATGTTATTCAGTGCTCACCACCAGTTTAGCTAGCATCTGTCACCATACAACACTATTACAGTATCATTAACAATATTTCTTATGCTGTACCTTTATTCCCAATACTTATTCATTCCATAGCTGGAAGTCTATATCTCCCATTCCCGCATCCATTTAGCCCATCCTTCCACCCCCCTTCCCTTTGGCAGCCATCACCACCTTGTTCTCTGTATTCATAGGTCTGATTCTGCTTGTTTATTGATTTGTTTTATTTTTTTAGATTCCACATTTGAGGGCACCTGGGTGGCTCAGTCATTAAGTGAATGCCTTTGGCTCAGTTCATGATCCCAGGGTCTTGGGATCAAGCCCCACATTGGGCTCCCTGCTCAGCGGGCCTGCTTCTTCTCCCACTCCCCCTGCTTGTGTTCCTGCTCTCGCTATCTCTCTCTCTGTCAAATAAATAAATAAATTTTTTTTAAAGAAAGTATTAGATTCCACATTTGAGTGAAATCATATGGTACTTGTCTTTCTCATTCTGACTTATTTCACTTAGCATAATACTCCATCCATGTTGTTGCAATGGCAAGATCTCATCCTTTCTTATGGCTGCATAAAATTCCAATATATGTATATCACATCTTTCTTATCCATTCGTCAGTTAGTGGACACTTAGGTTGCTTCCATATCTTGACTATTGTAAATAATGTAGCAATAAATAGAGGTACATATATCTTTTTGAATTAGTATTTTCATTTTCTTTGGGTAAATACCCAGTAGTGGAATTATAGGATCATATGATAATTCTGTTTTTAATTGTTTGAAGAATGCTCATACTGTTTTCCATAGTAGCTATACTAATTTACATTCCCATCAACAGTGCACGAGGTTTCCTTTTTCTCCACATCCACACTAACACTTGTTTCTTGTCTTTTTTTTAGCCATTTCTCAGGTGTGTGCTATTTCATTGTGGTTTTGATTTGCATTTCCCTGATGATTGGTGATTCTGAGCATCACTTCAATTTTCTGTTGGCCATCTGTATGTTGTATTTGGAGAAATATCTATTTAGATCTTTTGCCCATTTTTTAATTGGATTGTTTGTGTTTTGGTGGGTGTTGAGTTGTGTAAGTTCTTTACATATTGTGGATGTTAATGTCTTATCAGATACATCATTTACAAATATCTTCTCCCAATCAGTGGGTTGTGTTTTTTTTGTTCTTGATGGTTTCCTTTGCTGTGCAAAAGCTTTTTATTTTGATGGAGTCCCAATAATTCATTTTTGCTTTTGTTTCTCTCGCCTTAGGAGATATATCTAGAAAAATGTCACTTTGGCCAACATCAGAAAAATTACTCCTTTGTTCTCTTACCCTCAAATTTCCTTTTTTTCTTTCTTTTAAAGATTTTATTTATTTATCTGAGAGAGAGAAAGCAAGAGAGCAGCAGAGGAGAAGCAGTTTCCTTGCTGAGCAGGGTGCCAACACGGGGATCAATCCTAGGACCCCTGGATCATGACCTGAGCTGAAGGCAGATGGTTAACCGACTGAGCCACCCAGGCACTCCTCAAATGTCTTATGATCACAAATATACCTAGCTTCATGGACTATTTTAAGGCATTGTATAAAATTTATAGTTCTAGGTACAGAGTAACCACTCATTAAACATTGCTTCTACCATTGATAAAATAAAAAGTAACTTTGTATTGGCATCATAGTGAAATAATTGTTCTATTTTTATATTATATTTTTTAATTTATTTCATATTCATTAATGATTAGCATTAACTTATGATATTTATTAAATTTTATTTATCCATTATCCTGTTGATGGGCCTTAAGGTAGATTGTAACCATTTCCTGTGACAAGTATTGGCATACATATCTCCTGATACATGTGTATGAAAGATTATCAGGTGTTTATGCTTTGCAGTAAAGTTGATGAGAAGTATATTTTGCATTCATTCACATTTATTGATATTGATAAAATAGTCTCCAGAGGTTGTTTGTACCAACCTGTTCCACCAGCAATTGTAAATATCTCCCTTGATCTACACATTCACCAGCATTTCGTATTGTCACATTTTAAAATGATTGACAATCATATATACATATAAACTGTTACATTTTGCCTTTAATTTCTAATTCTTGCCTCTCATGATTTTAAGCTTTTTATAAAATATATTTAATATCAATTTGTTTATCTTCCTTCAATTGCTTATATATAACTTTTGCTTAATTTTCTATCATCTTCTTTGTTATTTACACTGAAGCCAGTCAAGAAGAGGGCTCGGATGAGTCTGGCTAAGTTGTACTAAGGACAGATTTTTTAAAACAGTGGACCCTTGATTCTAATTGTGTCCTCTTAGAAGTTTCATCTAGTTTTTTCATCCACTCTGTCTTCTTCTGGGGGCAAAGTGACCCCACAGTTTGAGTTAATACTTATAGGTTTCCCTTGTGTTCTTTATTTTGGGGTCCATAATCTTTCATTGCCTTGTAAGCTCTTCACCTTTAAATATTTGTTATTTTTTACTGTGTTACCTTTGTGATAGTTCTCAGAAAAACAGAGCTCACTTTTTCAGGGCTAAGGAAATAATGGGAGTAGAAATAGAGGGTAAGGTGGAGCCAAGAACAAATAATAGAATAACCTAGGAAACCCCATTCAGGAAAAAAAAAAATGGATATAGCCAAAGAATACTTCTTAATCCTTGGCAGAGGACATAAAAACTGCCCAGCAAGATCCCACAATTAACATGGACAATGACTGTGGCAGGCATCCATGTTATTCTTTCTGAATAGGGGTAAAGGTGTGAGGTGTCACTTAGATTTTGGTCTTCCACCACTGGATATTGGCATTGAGGGTATATAATTTGCTCTTTTAGTTCAAATTCATTACATTAGAAGTATCCATATATGGATGTAATGTAGAGAAAACTCTATATGCCTTAGATATTCTGGACTTGGAATCTGATGCCAAGATTTATGGTACTTTGGATTATCTCTCTCAGTGAGGGGGTAAGGATATTTGTGTGTGTGCGTGTATGTGTGTGTGTAAAGAATAACCAAATATTTAGTGATCAGAAGAGAGGATTGTAATAGTAATTAGAACTTTGTAAAAGTATTCCCATTTTTTTCTCTTCTTCTAGGCTCATGGTGGGGTTATATATTTGCATTCTTTGAAGTTTGTGCCCTGAGACTTATTTTACCAATGAATATGAGAGGAAAATTTTAGAGACCATGAATATTAGCAGAAATGACAGATTAAAGACCTCTATAAAACAAGGAAAATACCCCCCAAAATCAGAATCAACTTTTTCCCAACTCTGGAAACTAAGCAAAAGCTTGCAGCAATCTAGGGATAGTTGGATATTGGTAAGCAGTGTGAGCTTTTTGGTGCTTTAACTTGCACTAGCCCCATCCTCCCTACTCCAGTTTATAGTACTTCTGAAAACTAATAATCACACTAAAAAAAACAACAGCTTGGCACCTACCAGAGTGAGACAAAATAAGAGAAGAGCCCCCTTCAAAGCCACATTTCCAACAAATAAGCATGATTTAAACTGTCTGTTATTTCCCTGGAAGGTCACACTTGCAAGCCCATCTGTATTTGACCTAATTGAGCCAGTGCAAAATGTCTTTTCTTCAGAGATGTTTATTGAAATCAATAACAGGAGTGTATTTATCTCTGTGACTGCCTGAACAGTGCATAACAGTTGGGGTAATGAAAAGATTAAATGAAAAGCTTAAAAAGAAAAGATGAAGAATGTGATGTCCATAGGACTTTTTAAAGCTCTGACATATTCCTGGGATCCAAAAAGCCACACACGTATAGCGTTGTGTGCATGACAAAGGCTATATACATGTTCAGGAAAGACCTGAGGAGGGCCAAATATCTCACATCTAGCTGATCTTGAGGCTCTGTGCAAACAGGAACAGAAAGCTAAAGTAGAGTTTTCAAGTGAGTGTTGAGTATGTTCCCCAATATGTACACAGAGACTCTCAGCAAAGACTGGGAAGCCTAATGGTCTGGGTTGAATAAGGAGATATTTTTACAGTCATTAGCCACTATTAAGCTAAGAAATCAGAAGCTGCACTGGTCACACATGACAAAGAATATAGTCTTTAAAGAATTAGATCAGGAGAGCCACTAAACAGCAACAACAATGAACGCTGGAGAGAGGATGAATCTGATTTCAAAGTAGCCACATATACCATTAAAAGTATCTAGTTTTCAACAAGAAATTAGAAGGCATAAAAAAGGAAAATCATGCAGATTTCTTAACTGTTTAATCTTACTAAATTTTTAAAGAATAATAATAGTCCTTCACACCTCTTCCAAAAAGTGGAACAGGGGGAAATCACTTCACAATTATTTTGATGAGACCATTATTACCATATATCAAAACCAAAAGCAGTGGAAATGGAGAGTGCATGATCTTCCCCAACCCCCTGCCCCCTGTCACCATTATTATTTTTGTTCTATACATTAGATACCTGGAGGGAAATAGAAGAAAATGCCTCTTCTCAAACTAACCTGAAGTAGATCTGTATTGAGAGATAGAAATAAAACTCTCCTATTAGCAGACACTAAGATTTTAATGTTGCTTCAGGATAGCATACCTTGATTATCTTGACTGAGATTATCCATCTCCTTCTTTAGTCTCATTATTTTGCCATTAATGATTAGTCTAATATCTCATTTTTAAGAATTGTTTTAAACTTATTTCCAAAATTTTTTCCTATGTCCTATTGAGGATGCTATCATTTCTTGAAATTTTCTTCTGGATCCCATTGTAGATATTGATAAGAGGTGTTTTCTCCCTTTGGAATGTGTAAATGTGATTTTCTTTTCCCATATAACCAGTATTTTGCTAGAGATGTACAGAATTTTCTGTTCTAAAACAACATGAAAATTCATTAACAAACATGCCATCATAGTTATCTTTGAAGCAAAGCAAACTAACCTAAAACTCAAGCACATGAATCAACAATTATTTATAATATGATATAGCAATTGAGGCATAACAAATGTTCCCAAAATGTAGTGACTTATAACCATAAGTTATAAATATGTGAGTCAGTGATTTAGGCTGTTCTGGTTGAGTGGTACTTCTGGCCTCATCTGGGCTTCCCATGAGACTGAAATTGGTTTCATACCAGATAGTGGAAGTGATGATCTTGGTTGGGTTTCTTACACCTCTAGGGCCTCAGCTGGAAAGAATATATTAACTATATTCACAACCGCATGGTTTCTTGTTCTCCAGCAGGGTACCTTTTTCTTGTCACATAATGTGGGAGGATTCCAAGAGAATGAAAAGAAGTGGGTTAAGCTAACTAACAACTGGCACAAGTTAATACTACCACATACTATTGCTCAAAGCAAGGGTTTAAGGAGTGGGAAATGAAAGGAGTTGCAAACACATAACACATAACAAATATGTCATAGGAAATGGAATAATTAATTTTTCTTAATAATATTCCAGGGGCACCTGGGTGGCTCAGTCGTTGGGCATCTGCCTTCAGCTGAGGTCATGATCCCAGGGTCCTGGGATCGAGCCCCACATCAGGCTCTCTGCCCAGCGGGAAGCCTACTTCTCCCTCTCCCACTCCCCCTGCTTATGTTCCCTCTCTCGCTGTGTCTCTCTCTGTCAAATAAATAAATAAAATCTTTAAAAATAAATAAATAAATAATATTCCAAATTTATCATTATAACTTATGTACTTTTGAGTTGACTGGTTGTCAGCTGATGTGGGGTGAGCTTAGGTGATTTTGGTTCTTCTTACTCATGCATATGAGAGTCGGCTAAGAGCTCTTCTCTATTTCTCATCCTCCTTTTGAGACCAGTGAACTATTTCAAGGATATCCTTTCTCTCTCTTTCTTTCTTTCATTTGTTATTTTGTATGTCATAATTTTTTTAATTAAAATATTTTATAGCAGTTTTCAGTTCAAAACTAAATTGAGGGGAAGGTACTGAAATTTCCTATATAACCCCTGCCACCACACATACATAGGCTTTCCCATTATCAACATCCCCCACCAGAGTGATACATTTGATACAACTGATAAACCTACATGGACATATCATAATCATCCAAAGTTTGCATTGCATTTCACTTTTGGTGTGTAACATTTTATGGACTTAGACAAATTTATAATAGCATCTATCTGTCATTATGGTACCATACAGAGTATTTTAAGTCCTCTCAAAATCCTCTGTGTTCTGCCTATTCATCCCTCCCCCTGCTCAGACATATCTTTTTTATGGTGATGCCAAAAGCACAAGTGAAGATGTGCAAAATATCTAGAGGGCCTTGGTAGTTGAGAAGAACTTGAGACACTGTCTTTGACAGTGATCCCTATGCATTAGCAACTTACATCTTTCCATATTCCCCTGGCCTTAGACTTATGAATCAATATACAGCTTGAGACTTGTTGGCTCACTCTCTTCCACTCCCAACACTAAAGCTGTGCTAAAGATAGCGGGATGGTATCTGATAGCCAGATACCTATTCTATCCCCAGTTCCATTTCACAAAGATGTAGAAAACAGGACTTAAACAAGTAAATTACATGTGAATTTATCAACTGGCATAAAGCCCTGATTCCTAATTAGATGCCCAGAGGAAGTTTATGCAACATGACTTTTTTAATATAAAATGAATACTTCTGCCACTCAGGAAAAAAAAAGATTACTTTAGAAATGAAATTATTGGGGGGTCAGGAAAAGATGGCAGAGGAGTAGGGGACCCTATTCCAACCGGTCCCCAGAATTTAGCTGGATAGCTACCAGACCACTCTGAACACCCACAAATTCAACCTGAAATGTAAGAAGATAGATCTGGATCTCTACAAACAGAATATCACAGGCGGTTATTTTTGAGGTATGGATCGGGGAGCCATGATTCTGCAGGCAGATTTTGGAAGATACACAGAAGGGAGAGGGAGCTTCCATAAGCGCTGGCACCGGAAAGGTGAAACAACACAGGAGCACAAACCTCCTGTGCTGGGGACCGGGCATAGACTCGCAGACCGGTAGCAGTGGGGAAAGGACTTTAGGCATCCCCCTGGACTGAAACCTGGAGCTGCAGGGCCATGCATGTGAACTGGGGGCAGCTGGCAGTTTTAGAAGCACAAAGGGCAGAGACATGCCCCGACCTAGAGGTGAGGACTGGGAGCGCTCTGAGCAGCACACAACCCAGGATGCTGCAGTTTATAGCAGCTGAGACAGACACAGAGATAGTGTGGCCTGGAGAGCTCACTGAAGAACAGACTGCTATCTCTCTGCTCTGAGGCAGAGGGTTGGAAATGATATCTTCTGCTCTGACTCTCGGAAGAGACACGGAAAGCCACCAGGGAAAGCCGCCAGAGAACAAAAGCCCCAAAAAACCGGTTGCCACTGAGCCCATCCCCTGCCACAGGGGGCAGGGCAACTCTGCCTGAGTAACAGTGCAACAGGCCCCTCCCCCAGAAGACAGGCTGGGAGAACAAGAGGCCTGCAACCCTAAGGTCCCTATAAAATAGGTGCATCTTACTTGGGTTGTGATCAATAATTTGGACTCTGTACATTACCTCAACCACCCCTCAACAGAATGACTAGGAGGAGGAACCCCCAAAATAGGAAAGACTCAGAGACTGTGAATCTGCCACAGATTTACAAATGGATACAGATATAACCAAGATGTCGGAAATGGACTTCAGGATAGCAGTTGTGAAGACAATAGCTAGAATGGAGAAATCAATTAATGGCAACATAGAGTCTCTAAGGGCAGAAATGAAAACTGAACTGGTAGAACTTAAAAATGCTATCAAAGAGATCCAATCTAATCTAGATAATCTAACAGTTAGGGTAAACGAGGCAGAAGAACGAATTAGTGATCTAGAAGACCAATTAATAACAATAAGGAGAAAGAGGTGGCCAGGGAAAAACACCTCAAAATCCATGAAAATAGAATCAGAGAAATAAGGGACACCATGAAACGTTCCAATGTCAGAATTATTAGGATCCCTGAGGGGGTGGAGAGAGAGAGAGGACTAGAAGATATATTTGAGCAAATCATAGCTGAGAACTTCCCTAATCTGGGGAATGAAACAAACATTCATCTCCTAGAGGCAGAGAGGACCTCTCTCAAGATCAAGGAAAACAGGCCAACGCCCCGGCATGTAATAGTAAAACTTGCAAATCTTAGAACCAAGGAAACCATCTTAAGGGCAGTTGGGGGAAGAGATTCCTTATGTACAGAGGGGGGAACATCAGAAAAACATCAGACCTATCCACAGAAAGGGCTGGCAAAAAATATTCAGGGTACTAAATGAGAAGAACATGCAGCCAAGAACACTTTATCTGGCAAGGCTGTCATTTAGAATGGATGGAGAGATGCAGAGCTTCCAAAACTGGCAGAAACTGAAAGAATACGTGACCACTAAGCTGGCCCTGCAAGAAATATTAAGGGGGGTTCTATAAAAGGAGAAAGACGCCAAGAGTGATATAGAACAGAAATTTAAAGAGACAATCTATAAAAACAAGGTCTTCACAGGCAACATGATGACAATTAATTCATATCTTCTAATAATCACTCTCAACATGAACAGCCTAACTGCTTCCATAAAATGGAACAGTGTTGCAGATTGGATAAAAAGACAGAACCCATCCATATGCTATCTACAAGAGACTCATTTTGACCTAAAGATACATCCAGACTGAAAGTGAGGGGATGGAGATCCATCTTCCATGCCAACAGACCTCAAAAGAAAGCTGGGATAGCAATTCTTATATCAGACAAATTAGACTTTAAACTAAAGACTGTAGAGAAACAGAAGGACACTATATCATTCTTAAAGTGTCTATCCAACAAGAAGATCTAACAATTGTAAATATCTATGCCCCCAACATGGGAGCAGCCATCTACATAAGCCAACTGTTAACCAAAATAAAGAGTCATATTGATAACAATACATAATTGTAGGAGACCTTAATACTCCACTCTCAGCAATAGACAGATCATCTAAGCAGAAAATCAACAAAGAAACAAGAGCTTTGAATGACACACTGGACCACATCGACCTCATGGGTATATACAGAGCATTCCACCCTAAAACAACAGAATACTCATTCTTCTCAGGCACACACAGAACTTTCTCCAAAATAGACCATGTACTGGGTCACAAATCAGGTCTCAACAAATACCAAAAGGATCATCCACCATGACCAAGTGGGATTTATCCCTGGGATGCAAGGGTGGTTCAACATTCACAAATCAATCAGTGTGATAGAACACATTAATAAGAAGAGAGAGAAGAAGCATATGGTCCTCTCAACTGATGCAGAAAAACATTTGACAAAATACAGCATCCTTTCCTGATTAAAACTCTTCAGAGTATAGGGATAGAGGGAACATTCCTCAAGTTCATAAAATCTATCTATGGAAACCCACAGTGAATATGATCCTCAATGTGTAAAAGATGAGATCCTTTCCCTTAAGATCAGGAACATGTCAAGGATGCCCACTGTTGCCACTACTGTTCAACATAGTACTAGAAGTCTTGGCAACAGCAATCAGACAACAAAATGAAATAAAGGGTATTCAAATTGGCAAAGAAGAAATCAAACTCTCTCTCTTTGCACATGACATGATATTTTATGTGGAAAACCCAAAAGACTCCACCCCCAAATTACTAGAACTCATACAGCAATTCAGTAATGTGGCAGGATACAAAATCAACGGACAGAAATCAGTTGCTTTCTTATACACTAACAATGCAACTGTAGAAAGAGAAATTAGAGAAATGATTCCATTTACAATAATGTCAAACACTATAAGATACCTCAGAATAAACCTAACCAAAGAGGTAAAGGATCTATACTCTACGAACTACAGAACACTCATGAAAGAAATTGAAGAAGACACAAAAAGATGGAAAAACATTCCATGCTCATAGATCAGAGGAATAAAATTGTTAAAATGTCTATGCTACCCAGATCAATCTATACCTTCAATGCCATCCCAATCAAAGTTCCAATGAGATTTTTCAAACTGCTGGAACAAACAATCCTAAAATTTGTATGGAATCAGGAAAGACCCCGAATCACCAAGGAAATGCTGAAAAAGAAAAACAAAGCTGGGGGCATCATGTTGTCAGATTTCAAGCTAAATTACAAAGCAGTGATCATGGTACTGGCACAAAAACGGACATATAGAACAATGGAACAGAATAGAGAGCCCAGATATGCACCCTCAAGTCTATGGTCAGATAATCTTTGACAAAGCAGGAAAAAATATGCAATGGAAAAAAGACAATCTCTTCAATAAACAGTGCTGGAAAATTGGACAGCTATATACAGAAGAATGAAACTCAACCATTTTCTAACACCATTCACAAAGATAAACTCAAAGTGGATGAAAGACCTCGATGTGAGACAGGAATCCATCAAAATCCTAGCAGAGAACATAGGCAGTAACCTCTTTGACATCGGCCACAGCAACTTCTTTCAAGATACATCTCCAAAGGCTAGTGAAACAAAAGCAAAAATGAACTTTTGGGACTTCATCAAGATAAAAAGCTTCTGCACAGCAAAGGAAACAGTCAACAAAACAAAGAGGCAACCCACAGAATGAAAGAAGATATTTGCAAATGACACTACAGACAAAGGGCTGATTTCCAAGATCTATAAAGAACTTCTCAAACTCAACAGCCAAAAAACAGATAATAAAGTCAAAAAATGGGCAGAAGACATGAACAGACACTTCTCAAAAGAAGACATACAAATGGCTAACAGACACATGAAAAAATGTTCAACAGCATTAGCCAACAGGGAAATTCAAATCAAAACCACACTGAGATACCACCTTACACCAGTTAGAATGGCAAAAATGGAAAGGCAAGAAACAGCAAATGTTGGAGAGGGTGTGGAGAAAGGGGAACGCTCTTACACTATTGGTGGGAATGCAAGTTGGTACAGCCACTTTGGAAAAGAGTGTGGAGGTGCCTCAAAAAATTAAAAATAGAGCTACCCTCTGCCCCAGCAATTGCACTCTTGGGTATTTACCCCAAAGACACAGATGTAGTGAAAAGAAGGGCCATATGCACCCCAATGTTCTTAGCAGCAATGTCCACAATAGCCAAACTGGAAAGAGTTGAGATGCCCTTCAACAGATGAATAGATAAAGAAGATGTGGTCCATATATACAATGGAATATTACTCAGCCATCAGAAAGTATGAATACCTAACTTTTACATCAACATGGATGGGACTGGAGGAGATTATGCTAGGTGAAATAAGTCAAGCAGAGAAAGTCAATTATCATATGGTTCCACTTATTTGTGGAACATAAAGAATGGCATGGAGGACATTAGGCAAAGGAAGGGAAAAATGAAAGGGGGGAATCAGAGGGGGAGAGGAACTATGACAGACTATGGACTCTGAGAACTGAGGGTTTTAGAGGGGAGGGGGTGGGGGGATGGGTTAACCCAGTGATGGGTATTAAGGAGGGCACGTACTGCATGGAGCACTGGGTATTATATGAAAACAATGAATTGTGGATCACTACGTCAAAAACTAATGATGTATGGTGGCTAACATAACATAATGAAATTAAATTTAAAAAAAGGAAATGAAATTATTGATGCTTTTGTTTAAGATGTCTGATTATGGATTGATAATATAGTTTATGACAAGTTTTATAAACTTGGTCTTAGATTTTTCAGATAGAAAACATATTTTAGTCTGTTTACATTGATCATATTTGACGGCATTGAAATTTCCTTGTACCCTGCTTTGTCAGAGATGTAGAAAATATTTTGAAATATTTGGAAAATTTAATTTAATTTTTAAAAATTTCATTACCAAGTGGTTTAGGTATATAAAATAATATTTTTGTTTATATAGATCTCTGTATGGTCAGTTAGGCTGCAGATGCACAGATATACTTGATATACTTTATTTTATCCACCATGGACCACTCAGTCTTATTTCTAAATAGATAGAATTAATCCTATTCAATTTGTTACTCTCTTTTCAAGACAGATAATTATTTTGTATCCCTGACCTCTTCTTTTAGACTCTTCCCTTTCAAGAAAGTGATTATATCAGCTAAGATAATAACTAAAGGATATATATATATATATATGTCCTATATTATATATACATATCCTTTATATATATATATATGTCCTATATTATATATATATATATATAATCTCCATGCTTTTGTTTGTCTATTTGTTTCTTCTGTAGTGTGTTTTTAGGGATGAGTGGGATAAAGAATATTAGAATCAGCAATATTATGTTGAGGGATTGTAGCCACAGGCCTAAAATGTGGTTGAGGCCAAGTAATTATAAGGCATTTTATTTTATTCTGAGTTAATTTGTCTCTCAATGTTGCAAAAATGATGTAGTAGATAATATAGTAGTCAACAAGGCAAGAACCCTACATCCTTCTAAAAACATAGCAATTGACATGATGTGTCAACTTACACAAACAAATTAACCTTTCTCTATCCAAGTTTCTTCATCTGTGAAATGGGGACTAAAACATATGTCACCAAGGTCACCAAAGAGTTTCACAGATTAATGACATAATATTCTCAGGATCTCTTGAGATTTGAGATTCTTAGGAGGAAAAAGAAACCTAAAGCAGCAAAAAAAGAAAAAATTAAGGGCATACTTTCCTAGCAAAAAAATTTTTTTAAATATAACAAGAGATTTTTTTAAATGTTTTAAATATTTTAAATTACATATTGTATATACACATATGTACTATTTACAAATGTTTATTCATTTATTTCAAACTAAACAGCACAAAAATGAAAACTTGAATATAAACATAAAATATATACCAGTAAAAACACCAAGTTTGACCCAAAAATATTTTGGAAAGTTTTGACAAGGCAAGACTAATTTTAAATGTAGGTGGTAGACTCACTGAGATATTTCATCTTAAATGCCTAGGGTCCAGCACATAGTACAAAACCAACAAATGTCAGTTAATACTACTTTTATCACTGTTTTTATAAAAATTTAGCCACCCTATATCAGATTGGATAAAAAACAAGACCCATCGTTATGCTGTCGGCAAGAGACTCATTTTAGACCCCAAAACTCCAGACTCCAGATTTAATGTGAGGGGGGAGAACTATTTGCAATGTTAATGGACATCAAAAGAAAGCTTGGGTGGCAATCCTTATATAAGACAAATAAGATTTTAAACCAAAGACTATAATAAGAGATGAGGAAAGAGACTGTACCATACTTAATGGGTCTACGCAACAAGAAGATCTAACAATTGTAAATATTTTTTCCCTTAACATGGGAGCAGCCAATTACATAAACCAATTAAAAACAAAATCGAAGAAACACATTGACAATAATTCAATAATAGTACAGCACTTTAACACCCCCCTCACTGCAATGGACAGACCATCTAAACAAAGATCAACAATGAAATAAGGGCTTTAAATGACACACTGGACCAGATGGACTTCACAGATATATTCAGAGCATTCCATCCCAAAGCAACAGAATACACATTCTTCTCCAGTGCACATGGAACATTCTCCAGAATAGATCACACTCTGGGTCACAAATCAGGTCTCAACTGGTACCAAAAAATTGGGATCATTCCCTGCATATTTTCAGACCACAGTGCTTTGAAACTCAAACTCAATCACAAGAGGAAAGTTGGAAAGAGCTCAAATACATGGAGCCTAAAATGCATCCTACTAAAGAATGAATGGGTCAACCAGGAAATTAAAGAGGAATTAAAAATATTCATGGAAACAAATGAAAATGAAAACACAACTGTTCAAAACCTTTGGGATGCAGCAAAAGTAGTCCTAAGAGGAAAGTATATAGCAATACAAGCCTTTCTCAAGAGACAAGAAAGGTCTCAAATACACAACCTAACCCTACACCTAAAGGAGCTGGAGAAAGAACAGCAAATAAAGCCTAAACCTAGCAGGAGAAGAGAAATAATAAAGATCAGAGCAGAAATCAATGAAATAGAAACCAAAAGAACAGCAGAACAGATCAACGAAACTAGGAGCTGATTCTTTGAAAGAATTAATAAGATTGATAAACCTCTGGCTAGAATTATTGAAAAGAAAAGAGAAAGGACCCAAATAAATTAAAATAATGAATGAAAGAGGAGAGATCACAACCAACACCAAAGAAATAAAAACAATTATAAGAACATATTATGAGCAACCATATGCCAACAAATTAGACAATCTGGAAGAAATGGACGCATCCCTAGTAATGTATAAACTACCAAAACTGAACAAGGAAGAAATAGAAAACCTGAACACACCCATAACCAGCAAGGAAATTGAAGCTATAATAAAAAATCTTTCAACAAACAAGAGCCCAGGCCCAGATGGCTTCCCAGGATAATTCTAGCAAATATTTCAAGAAGAATTAATACTTATTCTTCTCAAACTGTTCCAACAAATAGAAATAGAAGGAAAACTTCCAAACTCATGCAATGAGGCCAGCGTTACCTTGATCCCAAAACCAGCCAAAGACTCCATCAAAAAGGAGAATTACAGAACAATATCCCTGATAAACATGGATACCAAAATTCTCACCAAAATACTAACCAATGGGATCCAACATTACATTAAAAGGATTATTCACCACGACCAAGTGGGATTTATTCCTGGGCTGCAAGATTGGTTTAACATCTGCAAATCAATCAATGTGATACACTACCTTAATAAAAGAAAGAACAAGAACCATTTAATCCTCTTGATAGATACAGAAAAAGCATATGACAAAGTACAGCATCCTTTCTTGATTAATACTCTTCATAGTGTAGGGATAGAGGGCACATACCTCAGTATCATAAAGAGCCATCTATGAAAAACCCACAACGAATTCCATTCTCAATGGGGAAAAACTGAGAGCTTCTCCCCTAAGGTCAGGAACACAACAGGGATGTCCACTATCACCACTGCTATTCAACATCATACTAGAAGTCCTAGCCTCAGCAATCAGACAACAAAAAGAAATAAAAGGCATCCAAACCGGCAAAGAAGTCAAACTCTCATTCTCTGCAGATGATATGATACTTTATGTGGAAAACCCAAAAGACTCCACCCCAAAACTGCTAGAACTCATACAGAAATTCAGTAAGTGGCAGGATATAAAATCAATGCACAAAAATCAGTTGCATTTCTATACACCAAGACAGAAGGAAGAGAAATTAAGAGGCGATGCCATTTACAGTTGCACCCAAAACCATAAGATACCTAGGAATAAATCTAACCAAAGAGGCAAAGAATCTGTACTCAGAAAACTATAAAATACTCATGAAGAAAATTGAGGAAGACACAAAGAAATGGAAAAACGTTCCATGCTCATGGATTGGAAGAACAAATATTGTGAAGATGTCAATGCTATCTAGAGCAATCTACACATTTAATGCAATCCCTATCAAAATACCATCAACTTTTTTCAAAGAAATGGAACAAATAATCCTAAAATTTGTATGGAACCAGAAAACACCCTGAATAGCCAGAGGAATGTTGAAAAAGAAAAGCAAAGCTGGTGGCATCACAATTCTAGACTTCAAGCTCTATTACAAAGCACTATTACAAATGGTACTGCACAAAAACTGACACATAGATCAATGGAGCAGAATAGAAAGCCCAGAAATGGATCCTCACTGCATGGTCAACTAATCTTCAACAAAGCAGGAAAGAATGTCCAATGGAAAAAAAGACAGTCTCTTCAACAAATGGTGTTTGGAAAATTGGACAGCCACATGAAGAAGAATGAAACTGGACCGTTTCCTTACACCACACACAAAAATAGACTCAAAATGGATGCAAGACCTAAATGTGAGACAGGAATCCATCAAAATCCTTGAGGAGAACACAGGCAGCAAACTCTTCGACCTCAGCTGCTGCAACTTCTTCCTACACACATCGCCAAAGGCAAGGGAAGCAAAGGCAAAATTAACTGTTGGGACTTCGTCTAGATAAAAAACTTTTGCATAGCAAAGGAAACACTCAACAAAACCAAAAGACCACTGACAGAATGGGAGAAGATATTTGCAAATGACATATCAGATAAAGGGCTAGTATCCAAAATCTATAAAGAACTTATCAAACTCAACACCCAAAGAACAAAGAATCCAATCAAGAAATGGGCATGAACAGACATTTCTGCAAAGTAGACATCCAAATGGCCAACAGACACATGAAAAAGTGTTCAACATCACTGGGCATCAGGGAAATACAAATCAAAATCACAATGAGATACCACCTCACACCAGTCAGAATGGCTAAAATGAACAAGTCAGGAAACGACTGATGCTGATGAGGATGTGGAGAAAGGGGAACCCTCCTACACTGTTGGTGGGTATGCAAGCTGGTGCAGCCACTCTGGAAAACAGTATGGATGTTCTTCAAAAAGTTGAAAATAGAGCTACCCTATGACCCAGCAATTGCACTACTGGGTATTTACCCCAAAGATACAAATGTAGTGATCCGAAGGGGCACGTGCACCCCAATGTTTATAGCAGCAATGTCCACAATAGCCAAACTATGAAAAGAGCCGAGATGTCCATCAACAGATGAATGGATAAAGAAGAGGTGGTATATATATACAAAGGAATATTATGCAGCCATCAAAAAATGAAATCTTGCCATTTGCAGCGACGTGGTTGGAACTAGAGGGTATTATGCTAAGCGAAATAAGTCAATCAGAGAAAGGCAAGTATCATATGATCTTACTGATATATGGAATTTGAGAAACAAGGTAGAGGATCATAGGGGAAGAGAGGAAAAAATGAAACAAGACAAAACCAGAGAGGGAGACAAACCATAAGAGACTCTTAATCTAAGGAAACAAACTGAGGGTTGCTGAAGTGGAGGGGAGTGGGAGGGATGGGGTGGCTGGGTGATGGACATTGGGGAGGGTATGTGCTATGGTGAGTGCTGTTAACTGTGTAAGACTAATGAATCATGGACCTGTACCCCTGAAACAAATAATACATTATATTTTAATAAAAAAAATTTATCCACCCTAAATTTCAATATGGTCTCCATGAAATTTTTCTCAAAAATAATTCTTCCCTTTCTTTTTAATGTATACTCACCAGTTAGTTATCTCTTTCATTTCGCTTTCAGCCATGTCATGAAATTTTTGCCAAGTGCCATCTGTTTAAATTCAAAAGTACCTTAAATTTTGTGTCAATGGAGCTGAACTCCATGAAATTAATAGACATAATATTTACTTTATAATCATTATTACAATGGCCACTTTTGTGAATGGTACAATAAATTATCTGTGAAGAATAGAGTCTTACCTAAATGCTTGTGAAGAAACATATTTCTCTATTAAAATCAATCCTAAAAGTGCATTAGAAGTAGAGATTTTTTAATTAGACTAGACCTATACAAAAATAAGTTCTTATTTTTGGAGCTCACATATATTTTTCGTAATGATAGGGTAAGCATAATGTAATCATAAATTCTGATGTCACATTGATATAAATGGCCAGTTTTTCTTAAACTTGACATATTCTTTTCTCCCAGGTTTCTAGGTTTATGAAGGCATTTTCTCCTAAAATTAGATTAAAATCTATTCTTCTTATATGGTTCTTCAATGTGAGAACACTATTTTATAGTAATTTAGACAGCTTCCTTTCCGTTAATATACAGTTATAAAGAGAAGATTACTTTTTAAAATATTTAAACCAATATTCTTTTTGAAGTTTAGACTATTGACCATATTAGTTCCCCTACAATCTGTTAGTTCATAGAAAGATTCTCTCAAGAACAAAGAATCACCTGAGAATTTTCTTCCTTTACAAATGTGTGTAACTATTATTAACTCAATTCTTTTTCAAATGCTGTTCTTACTGAGTGAGAGATTTAGGCATTGGCAGGAATACTGAGTGTAATAGTTTCATAATTCCTTTTTAAAAAATTCTATAAAGGCATACACTTATTTATTCACCACACATATTGATGCAATTACTAAATCAGACGGTCACTGTTTTATTTTTCCCACCCTTAGTCTAAAGGCTAAGAGTTATTTATACTGGGCCACTTCATTTTATTACCATCTTCATCAGCCAAACAAGTGGTTGATTTCAGGGTAATTTTATTTTTGAAAAAAAAAAAGCAAACAAATCATTTTTATGACTTCCTAAAGTTGCTAGAAATACAGCAGACTAAGAAAGCCTCATTGCAGTTCATATGTTGAGTAGTTTGGTAGGCTCAATCACTACCTGACAAACTGTTTTGCCAATTTCTGAGGAAGTGAACTGACTTCTCTGCCCCAGCAAATGTAAAATTTATTGTATGCTATAAAAATTTAGTGGAATACTAGATTAATTAAAATCTTTAATGTTAAATATGCCACAACTATGATCTATTGCAAAAGAAATCCAGAGGTAAATACTAAATATAGAAATAAACTAATTCCTTGTAGCATATTATAAATATAAAGATAAGAAAACATATGAGATGAATATTTTATTCTTGAAGTTTCTAATATTTGCTTCTGAAATTTGATTAAGTCAAGAAGTCCTTTTTTTTTGACTCAAGAGAACTATAATGCTGATTTTCATTTTTTTCTTTTCATCATTGGAATCTTTTACCATAAAGAGTGCTTTAACACTCAAAACATATACCTCAACATATCTATGTATGAGACATTTCAACACTACCTCAACATATCTATAGAATATATGGTTTTTCAATATATGTATTTTACAGATTTTTTACTGAGCATATAAGATAGAGCATATTCACTTCTATATTTTACATTGCTCTTGATTCCTGGATTTAAGAAAAATTATTGTTCCAGTAATATCTATTGATGCCTAGAGAGAGATAAAAATACTTAATTGTTCATGATAGGATAACTTCCATGATCATAAGTACATGTAACATTTATTAAGACTCTACCAAGAAATAAAATAGAAGTATGATTTCAAAATCACCTTACAACTAGTTGACTGTATATAATTAGAAAAAAGAAGTTTACAATATCTGACTATAACTCAGAAGAATGAATTTGAAAATAACTTTATTAATCATTATGGAAGTGCTTTAATATTTAAAGTCTACTTATTATAACATTAATATCTGTCATTCTTAATGTGATATAAACTCTTCTAATATGATTAAACATATCCATCATAATAACAGGAAAACAATAATAGACCAATAATAGTATCCTCCAACACCAACAAAATTACTAAGAAAAGTGGCAACCTGATGAGAAATGACTAATGTGATCTGATTGGATTTCTTTCTTTTTCTCTTGTTGCTTTTACAGGTTATTTTTCCTTTACTCAAGGGAATAGAATAGATGACATGAAAAATATCAGTTATAACTCAGAATGTAACACTGACTTTGTGATTGAATCTTCAATCCATTTAAGCAGATAATCTTTCCTAGAAATAGCCATCCTTTAATTTTTAGATTTCTCAACAGAATTCTATTCATTCCAGGTTTATGGAATATGCTTATAAATGATGAACTACTGTTTTTCTCCTATTTATCACATTAGCTTTCTTAGTTGATAAATGGTTTAACTGTTGTAGCATTATTTAGTCAAAGGATATGGCATTATCATGTATATAAATTAGTTTATTCATATAGAGGTTTCAATATAATCTTAAAATTCTGGAAAATTAAAGAAACTTAAAGTGACTTGGAAAACAACATAAAACAGGCACAGTGGGAAAAACATTAATTGTTTTTGAATTGTAAATTCAATTGTAATTGAATGCAAAAAGAACGAGGACCTTGGCCTGTGGTTAAAATAGGAAATGCACAAATGGACATCAATTAAAATTATGTGGGTAATATTTTTGTTTATTTGGTATGTGCATGTGTCTAAAAGTGTTTAAGAACATAGTTGGTCAAGAGCATTGTCTGGGGGCGCCTGGGTGGCTCAGTTGTTAAGCGTCTGCCTTCGGCTCAGGTCATGATCCCAGGCTCCTGGGATCGAGCCCCGCATCGGGCTTCCTGCTCCGCGGGAATCCTGCTTCTCCCTCTCCCACTCCCCCTGCTTGTGCTTTCTCTCTCGCTGTGTCTCTCTCTGTCAAATAAATAAATAAAATCTTAAAAAAAAAAAAAAAGAGCATTGTCTGGTATCTAGATCCTTACATAATAATAGAAATTGTATTTAAAAGTCAAGCAAGAACTCCAGTGGTGGGTAACTGTTCAATAAATATCTTTTTTTGGTAAAAAAAAAATTAATTAATTAAAAAAAATAAAAGTCAAGCAAAACTTTAGATCTAGTATGTCCATTCAAATAATGGTCTATCCTTTCTTCTACCAGTTAGTTTCTTCCTTCTTCCTGCTTGCAGAGAGGTCCTAGCCACAAAGCCCAATCCTTATTAGCACAGTGCATTGCCACAATACTACACTGTGCTACCCACTTCTTGAGGCCAGCACATCATTAACAATAGAGTATGTACACACTGTACACAAAGGTGTATCATTGCTCACGTTCATATCCTTGTTTTTCTCTTTTTTCTTTAATTCCAGTATAGGATAACATACAATATTATATTAGTTTCAAATGTACAATATAGTGATTCAGCAATTCTACAATTTACTCAGTGCTCAATGTGATGTTTAATCTTAATTCCCTTCAAATAGTTAACGCATTCCACCTACCTCCTCTTGGTAACCATCAATTTATTCTCTATTAGTTGAGTCTTCTCTTTTTTTTTCTCTTTTTTTATTTGTTCATTTTTTATGTCCCTTAAATCCCACATGTGAGTAAAATACATGGTATTTCTTTCTCTGACTTATTTCACTTAGAATTATACTCTCTAGATCCATTCATGTTGTTGCAAATGGGCAAGATTTCATTCTTTATATGGATGAGTAATATTCCAGTGTGTGCATGTGTGTATGTGTGTGTGTGTGTGTGTGTACCACATCTTTAACCATTCATCAATTGATGGACACCTGAGCTGCTTCCATAATTTGGGTGTTATAAATAGGCTGCAATAAATATAGGGATGCATATATCTTTTCAAAATAGTGTTTCTTTCATATTCTTTGGGTAGATACACAGTAGTGGAATTACTATATAATATGGTGGTTCTATTTTTAATTTTTTTGAGGAACGTCCATACTGTTTTCCACAGGAGCTATACCAGTTTGCATTCCCACCAACAGTGCATGAGGGTTCCTTTTTCTCCACATCCACCAACACTTCTTGTTTCTTGTGTTTTTTTAATTTTACCCATTGTGACAGTTCTGAGCTGATATCTATCTCTTTGTGGTCTCGAGCCTTGAGTTGCATTTCCCTGATGATTAGTGATATTGAGCATCTTTTCATGTTTTTGTTGGCCATTTGTATGTCTTCTCTGAAGAAAGGCCTGTTCATATCTTCTGCCCATTTTTTAATTGGACTATGTTTTTCTTGGTGTTGAGGCATACAAGTTCTTTATATATTTTGGATACCAACCCTTTATCAGATATGTCATTTGCAAATATCTTTGCCCATTCTGTAGGTTGTCTTTTAGTTTTGTTGGTCATTTCCTTTGCTGTGCAGAAGCTTTTTATTTTGATGTAGTCCCAATAGTTTTATTTTTGTTTCCCTTGCCTCAGGAGACATATCTAGAAAAATGTTGCTTAAGCTGATGTCAGAGAGATTACTGCCTGTGTTCCCTTCTAGGATTTTAATGGTTTCAGGTCTCACATTCAGATCTTTAATCTACTTTAAGTTTATTTTTATGTATGGTATAAGAAAGTGGTCTAGTTTCATTCTTTTGCAAGAAGCTGTCCAGTTTTCTCAACAGCATTTGTTGAACTATCCTTTTCCCATTGCATATTCTTGCCTCTTTTGTCGAAGGTTAATTGGCCATATAATTGTGGTTTTATTTTTGTGCTGTATATCCTTTTCCATTGGTCTATGTGCCTATTTTTGTGCCAGTACCATACTGTTTTGATTATGACAGATTTGTAATATAACTTGAAATATCAGATTTTGCTATCTCCAGTTTTCTTCTTTTTCAAGATTGCATTCTATTTGGGTCTTCTGTGGTTCTATACAAATTTTAGGATTATTTATTCTAGTTTAGTGAAAAATGTTGAAATTTTTATAGTGATTGCATTAAATCTGTAGATTGCTTTAGGTAGTCCATTTTAACATTTTTTTCTTCCATTTTATTAGCATGGAATCTCTTTCTATTTGTTCGTGTTGCCTTAATTTCTTTCAACAGTGCTTTATAGTTTTTAGAGTACAGGTCTGTTAACTCCTTGGTTAAGTTTATTCCTAGGTATTTTATTATTTTGGGTGTGATTATAAATACGATTGTTTTCTTATTTTCTCTTTACCTCAGTATTACTGTGTAGAAATGCAACAGATTTCTACATATTGATTTTGTATCCTACAGCCTTAGTGAATTCATTTATCACTTCCAGTAGTTTTTTGGTTTATATGGTATTGTGTCATCTGCAGATAATGGAAGTTTTACATCTTCCTTACCAATTTAGGTGTCTTTTATTCCTTTTTCTTGTCTGATTGCTGTGGATAGGACTTCCAGTACTATGTTGAATAAAAGTGGTGAGAGTGGACATTTTTGTGTTGCTCCTGATCTTCAGGGAAAAACTCTCAGTTTTTTTATTATTGAATATTATGTTAGCTGTGGGTTTCTCATAGATGGCCTTTATTATGTTGAGGTATGTTTCCCCTAAACTGACTCCATTGAAGGTTTTATCATGGATGGGTGTTGTGGTTTGTCAAATGCATTTTCTGCATCTATTGAAATGATTATATGGTTTTTATACTTTCTTTTGTTGATGTGATGTATTACATTAATTGATTTGCATATATTGAATTACCTTTGCATCCCAAGGAATCCCACATGACTGTGGTGAATGATTTTTTTTAATGTATTGATTGATTTGGTTTGAGGATTTTTGCATCTATATTCATCAGAGATGTTGGCCTATCATTCTCTTTTTTAGTAATGCCTTTTATCTGCTTTTGGTATCAGGTTAATGCTGACCTCATAGAATGAATTTGGAAGGTTTTTTTCTTGTATTTTTTGGAATAGTTTGAGAAGAATAAATGAACTATTCTTTAAATGTTTGGTAGAATTCATCTGTGAAGTCATCTGGTCCTGGACTTTTTTTTTGTGGAGAGTGTTTTGATTACTGATTCAATTTCATTGCTGGTAATTAGTATGTTCTAATTTTCTATTTCTTCCTGATTGAGTTTTGGGAGTTTATGTTTCCAGAAATTTATCCTTTTCTTCTAGGCTGTCCAAGTTATTATAATTTTTCATAATATTCTCTTTTTAAAAAAAAATATTTTATTTATTTATTTAAGAGAGAGAGAGAGAGACAGCATGAGTGGGTGTGAGGGGAGGAGCAGAGGGAGAGTGAGAAGCAGACTCCCCACTGAGGACCCTGATGTGGAGCTTTATCCTGGGACCCCAAGATCATGACCCAAGCTGATGGCAGACACTTAACCAACTGAGCCACCCAGGCAGCCCCATAGTATTCTCTTAAAATCCTTTATATTTCTGTGGTATCAGTTGTTATTTCTCCTCTTTCATTTCTGATTTTTATTTGAGATTTAATTTTCTCCCTCTCTCTCTTTTTTCTTTTTTTTCTGAGTCTAGCTAAATGTTTATCAATTTTGTTGATCTTTTCAAAGACCAGCTCCTGGTTTCATGGATCTGTTCTATTGGTTTTGTTTTGTTTTGTTTGTTTGTACTTTGTTTATTTCCTTCCCCTTATTGGTTTTGGGTTTTGTTTATTCTTTGTTTTCTAGCTCCTTTAGGTGTAAGGTTTAGTTGTTTATTTGAGATTTTTCTTGTTTCTTGAGGTAGACTTTAAACTGTCCTATTAGAACAGCTTGTGCTGCATCTCAAAGTTTTTGGTTTTTTTTTTTTTTTTTTTTATTTTCCTTTGTCTCCATGTATTTTTAAATTTCCTCTTTATATCTTGGTTGACCAATTCATTGTTTAGTAGGTTTTATTAAGCCTACATGTATTTGTGTCCTTTCCAGATTTTTTTTTGTGGTTGATCTAATTTCATAACATTATGGTCAGAAAAGATGGATGCTATGACTTTCGGGTTTGTTTGTTTTTTTTTAATTCATTAAGACTTGTTTTGTGGCCTGATATGATCTAATCTGGGGAATGTTCCATGTGCAATTGAGAAGAATGGGTATGCTGTTTTAAGATGGAATGTTCTGGATATATCTGTTAGATCCATCTGGTCCAGTGTGCTATTCAAAGCCACAGTTCCATGTTGATTTCTGTTTGAATGATCTATCCATTGTTGTAAGTGGGGTGTTAAAGTCCCCTATTGTTGTATAACTATCAATTACTTCCTTTATGTTTGTCATTGTTTTATGTATTTGGGTAGTCCCATGTTGGGTGCATAAATATTTACAATTACTGTACCTTGTTGGATTGTTCCCTTTATGATCATGTAGTTTCCTATTTTGTCTCTTTTTACCATCTTTGTTTTAAAGTATATTTTGTCCAGTGTTAAGTACTGCTACCCTGGCTTTCTTTTCACTTCCATTTGCATGATAAATGCTTTTCCATCCCTTTACTTTAAATCTGCAGTGTCTTTGGGGCTATAGTGAATCTCTCATAGGTAGCATACAAATGGGTCTTGCTTTTTCATCTGTTCTGCCCCCAAGTCTTTTGATTGGAGTGCTTACTCCACTTACATCAACGTAATTATTGATAGGGGTGTACTCATTGCAATTTTATTACTTGTTTTATGATTGTTTTTGGAGTTCTTTGTTCCTTTCTTTCCTTGCCCTATTCTCTCATGGTTTGTTGCCTTTCTTTAGGTATTTACTTGGATTTTTTCTCTTTATTTTTTCCATATCTATTATTGGTTTTTGATTTGTGGTTACCATTAAGTTTGTAATAACATCTTATGTATACACTTATCTATATTAAGTTGACGGTTGTTTAAGTTTGACCCAGTCTTTATTCCTCTGCCCCCCATGTTTTAGGCATATGTTGTCATACTTTATTTCCTTTTATTTTGTTAATCCCTTGACTGATTTTTATAGATTTAATTTTACTGTTTTTGTGCTTCCTACTTTTTTTACTCCTGCTTATGGTCATTCCTTTCCACTCAAAGTGTTCCTTTAATATATCTTGTAAGCCTGGTTTAATGGTGACAAATTCCTTTAACTTTTGTTTGTCTGGCGATATCTTTAGCTCTCCTATTCTGAATGATAGTCTTGCTGGATAGAGTATTCTTGGCTGCAGTTTTTTTTTTTTTTTTTTTTTTTTTTTTTTTGGTTTCTATCTTTTGGCACTCTCTTCTGGCCTGCAATGTTTCTGTTGAAAAATCTGCTGATAGCCTTAGGGGGTTTCCCTTGTACGTAACTGTTTTCTTTTGCTACATTTAAAATTTTCTCATTATCACTACTTTTTGCCATTTTAGATATTTTTTGGTTTTTTTGGAGGGGGAAAGGGCAGTGGGAGAGGGAGAGAGAGAATCTTAAGCAGGCTCCATGCCGAACATTGAGCCTGATGGAGGGGCTTGTTCTCACAACCCTGAGATTATAACCTGAGCCAAAATCAAGAGTTGGATGCTTAATTGACTGAGCCACCCAGGTGCCATTTTAATTTACTTTAACTTTTTGCCATTGAATTACTATGCATCTTAGTGCAGACCTCCTTGGGTTGATTTTGCTGGGGGATCTCTGTGCCTCCTGGATTGATCTGGATTTCTGTTTCCTTCTCCAGATTCCAGTCATACATTGTTAGCAAGTGTTGCTGGGTCTGCTGTGTGAGGGGTCCTGGAGCTGAGGACTGACTGGAGGGGACATACCCTCAGGAGAAAACATTGGTGTGGCATGCTGTTAGCAAGTTCCATAGTGAGAGGTGGTGCCATGCTGGTTCCTGCAGGTGTCCCTATACTTATGCCAGGGAGCAGGAGAGGGAAATGGTGCCCACCAGCTCCTTTGTTCCTGGAGAGGTTTCCCAATGATCCCTGCCCCTTCAGTATGTGTTCTGAGATCAGTAAATAAATTCCTTCCTGTATACCCAAGGTGTTTTTCTGCTTCTATGCTGTATCTCTGAGGGGCTGTTTGTTGTGCGGTCTAAGGGTAGGGACTCAGTTTCCTCTGACCCTCCTGGTTCTTCCTGGAGCCTGCTGATTTTTAATATTATAGGTGTTAAGTCCTGTTGTTTGTAAGAACTTGCAAAATTTAGCCCCTCTGGTTTTCAGAGCCAAGACCCTGTTTCTCTCCCTTCTACATTCCCATGGTGTTCTTCCCTCCTGTGGACTGTCCCACCAGTCCTATAACTCCTGACCATGACTCCACCCTTCCTACCTTCTTCAATGTGGTCTCTTGTCTACATTTAGGTGTGGAGAGTTTGTTCTATCAGTCTTCAGGTGGTTTTTCTGGCCATTGGCAATGATGTGGCTGTTATCTAGTTGTATCTGTGGGAGGAGGTGAGCTTAGAGTCCTCCTATTCTACCATCTTCTCCAGAAGTCCTCTCTTTGTCTTTCTTTTTTCACAACAAAGCAGAGCATCCTATCACATAACATCTTCAAATTCAGACCATGTAAATAATATTTTGCTTCATCCCAAATCTCCCATTCCTGTAAGCATTAAGAGAGATAGAAAACTACCTGCTCTTAAGTTTTAGGGAAAATGTGTTAAACTTCCAAACTGTGTATTGTATTATATAGTGTAGTTACACTATTTTTTTTTTTTTAGCTATAGTGAAAATAACATCCCTACATTGATGATGTAAACTTAAACCTATAAAATTGTTCCCCTAGAATTATGGTACATTTAATTATTTCAAGATTTTCTCAATATCTCTCTTGACACCACCACTAAAAATGCAATGACAAAATAAACCTAGAACATATATTGAGGCAGTTATTTAAGGTGAAAAGACTAGGATATCCACTTTTCCTTGACGTCATGATAATGCTGAGCATTGAGTATCATGGAGAGCAATATTATATATTATAGCTTATAATATACTGTTGACATGGTTTGAGAAAATCATCCTCTTAGAATAAAATTTTCCTCATCTTTTATAAAAATAATATAATTTATATCCTGTTTCTCCAGTATAGTGCTTGAAATTTTCAGTTACAGAAGGATTGTCTGATCTTATTACACAGATGTTAAAGAGTCATTTGTTTCTATGGGTGATTTCTTACTAACCTAAAAAAATCAAAATGCATATTCTTCCTATTCATAAGCCAAATATTATAACAAAGATTCATTTTATTTTTCCAATCATAGAATTGAACTATGCTCTATTTTCCATTCTCTTATGTTATAAGCGACAAGATAACATGATGATTCATACTAATTATCTTATGATTTTGTATCATTAAAAAGTCTAGACCTTTAGAATTACATGTAGAAAAATATTATTTTTAATTTATGTTATTTAAATTCAATTAGTTAACATATAATGTATCATTAGTTTCAGATGTAGAGTTCAGTAATTCATCAGTTGCCTATAACACCCAGTGCTCATTATATCATGTACCCTCTTTAATGCTCATCACCCTGTTACCCAATTCCCCCACCTCCCCTCCAGCAACCATCCTATAGTTTCTTATAGTTAAGAGTCTCTTATGGTTTGTCTCCCTCTCTGATTTTGTCTTATTTTATTTTTCCCTCCCTTCCCCTATGATCCTCTGTTTTGTTTCTTAAACTCCACATATGAGTGAAACCATATGATAACTGTCTTTCTCTGATTGACTTATTTCACTCAGCATAATACCCTCCAGTTTCATCCACATCAATGTAAATGGTAAGATTTCATCCTTTTGATGGCTGAGTAACATTCCTTTGTGTGTGTGTGTGTGTGTGTATACCACATCTAGAAAAATATTCTTAACCCATAGCTTTATATAATATGTTGGAAAATTACTGGATCTCATGGGAAAATATGTTTGTTCAAGCCAGAGGTTTTTGGTTTTACATTATTCTAATCATTTTGATTTTCTTAATCTCAGTTCCTTTGTATAAAATTAAGATGATGTTGACCTTAATACTTTCCATATAACCATTGTAAAGCAAAAATAGCATATGGCAGTGTTATATAAAACATATTGATGGGGCACCTGGGTGGCCCAGTCCTTAAGGATCTGCCTTCGGCTCAGGTCATGATCCCAGGGTCCTGGCATCGAGCCCCACATCGGGCTCTCTGCTCGGCGGGAAGCCTGCTTCTCCCTCTCCCATTCCCCCTGCTTGTGTTCCCTTTCTCGCTGTGTCTCTCTCTGTCAAATAAATAAATAAAATATTTTTTTAAAAACTGATTTTTTGTAGCCATATATACATAATAGAGAAAATTATTTTAAAGCCATTTAAGTAATTATCAGATAATATATTTAAATATAACATCATAAAATAAGTTAAAATGTTGTAATTTCCCAATATTGTACTTTGTTTTAATTTTCAATTTTTATAATCTGCAATTAGATAAGCAAAAGTACTTAGCCAATCTCTTGGGTAGAGTTTAGTAGAGTCCTATAATTTAGGTATTTTTTTCCTTATTTTTTCAATACCCAAATGCATTTAGTACAATTCTTTTATTACATTCTTGTATTTTCCAGCAAATATATACAACCATAAAGTCTATTTTCTTTCACATTACTCTTATAGTATAGTTTTCTGCATTAAAGCCATGAGTCCAGTTCTTGGTAGTATTTTCTATTATCCATATTTTATATATTATTAAAATGAACATCTGAATGTACATCAATTGTTTCATACCCGCTTTTCTTTTCTATTACCATGAAACTTATAAAGCTTTCCCTTTACCATTTTATTTCAATGCCATCCCTGTAATACATAGTATATGTTGCTGTAGTTTTATTTAAGTGTTTGCTTCTGTAATTGATTACTTAGCAGAAAATGACATTGATCATGTTTAAATGTAATAACATGCCTTTTAAATAAGGTACACTTTATCTGTTGTAGGCATCAGTTATTTTATAAGGAGATTTACAGATAGATTGATTTATATCACCATAAATCAGAAAATAAACATGCATTGCAATTAAGCTTTCAAATAATTCAAAGTTATTATTAGTACATATATGTTGTGTAACTCTTTCCAAATGATCAGCTTGAATTTGCTTCATAACATACCACTCTAAATCTTCTATATTAAATTAGTAACAATTTATTATGTCTCACTATTCTGTAGATTCACTGGTTGATTCATCTGGGTGAGCTGGATTAGCTGCGGTTCTATGGTCTAGGATAGACTAATTCACATCTCAGTTCTCAACTGTGATGGCTGGGGTGGTTGGTACTACTGGGGCCTCACCTCTACAAGATCAATCCAGACTTGTTCACATGGTGGCAGAAGAGATCCAAGAATCAAGAGAGGATAAACCCAATGCTTAAGCAGTTTTAAACTTCTGCTCATGTTTACTTTTGCTTTATTGGCTAAAGCAAGTCATATGCTAAGCCCAGAGGCTTTAAGAGCATGGAATAAGGAGGAATGAATTATCAGGGGTCAGTACCGCAAAAATTTAGCATGCATGATAATAGAGAGGCTAAATTAAAACCTAAACTGAAATCACTTATGTTTTTATTTTTAATTTCATCACATTTTAATATCATGCTTCCTTTACATTCATATAGCTCTCTAGATTTCCCTATCAGAAACTTTCAGGCTACTTTTGGAAAAGGTCAGAATCTATCTTAACAGTTACATAAAATAAGTGACTGACAAATATAATCACTTATCACTTTTTGTTGAATCCCATCATGGTATGGTTGCAAGTGTCCAATTTGTTTTCTGGGATCAAATTATCCATAATTATTTCCATTATCCAATTTTATTTCCATAAATTTTACACTTTATATCACTACACATCAACTTACAACTTGTCCTCATCCTTCAAATTATTAACTTAAATCACATCCATACAAATAAAGAACACAAGTAAATGAATGTTGAAATTGAGGTTATACATGCAATTACATCAATATAATTTTATGTTTTGCTCGTACTGATGATGTGTCAAGAAAACTGCACAAAAAAATGAAGATAGTTTGGGGCGCCTGGGTGGTGCAGTTGGTTAAGCATCAGACTCTTGATTTTGGCTTAGGTCATGATCTCAGGGCCATGAGATCAGTCCCAGCATCAGGCTCCATGCCCAACACAATCTGCTTGAGATTCTCTCTCTCCCTCTCTCTCTGCCCCTCCTCTGGCTTGCTCTCTCTCTCTAATAAGTAAATAAAATTACTTATAAAGTAAATAATAAATAATTTTATTTTATAATTATAATCGTGATTATATAATTATAATTGCAAGAGAGCACATTAGAGAGAGATCACAGAGGGAGAGGAATAAGCAGACTCCCCACTGAGCAGAGAGCCTGGACATGGGGCTCAATCCCAGGACCCTGAGATCAGGACCTGAGCCGAAGGCAGATGCCTAACCGACTGAGCCACCTAGGTGCCCTGTAAATAAAGTCTTAAAAAAAAAAATGAAGATAGTTTGTAATAGCAAGAGTAGATTACTTAGTAAAATAGTAGCTATCAGTATCTTTCTTCAATATTTCCTTTGATTGTAGGTATTATTTATAAAATAAGTAATTAGTACAAGGAAGAGTCACATTCCTTAATTTATGAAATTTCAGTCACCCCAACATACATGATTAAACTCCACTACAAAAATCTCATTTTATTGGGATACGAAGGTAAATGTATAATTTATTGCTAATCCAGTAGCATATGTAGCTAGTTTTTATTTTGTCCACATTTTGAATTATTTCTATTGCTTCAATTTTAATAGAACACTTAAAAAATGTAAAGCCATTATTATGGATCTACTAGAATTACACTTAATATTAATTAATGTACTGTAACAGAATATTGGTGTTTTTGATATATTACAATAATATAATAGTATTGCAATAGCAACCTTCTGATGTATTGTCATAATATATCATCAAAGGGATATCAGAGAATTAAGGAGAATGATGGTATTTATAAGACTTTTGGGTAAAAAAATATAACTTTGTGAACTATTTGTAACAGAAAGAAAGAAATGAAAAACTAAGAAAAATGCACATAAATTATGCAAAGATCCAAAAGGTATGACATAATTAATCACAGGGAGAGAAGGCTCTGTGGGGGAATAACTATAAGAGAAAAAAGAAAATACTTTTGTCAATAGTTTTCTATTATTAAATTTTGGCAGAAATCTATAAGCAACATGAGAAAAAATCATAAATGTGTATGTATTTATTTTCAGATATTTTATACATTATATGTGTATATCTATTTACCAATCTAATATAAATGATCCAGATCTTGACATAAATAATGTTTACAAGAAACATGAAACTGATATTAATTCTCTTCATACATTCTTTTATTCTATTATTCAGCAGTAGAATAGCATTATAACATAGAAATTGAAATGTATTTATTATCACATTTGTTCCACCAATATAATTAATGCTTAAGCAGTTTAAGCTTACACCATTTTTTTAAATGTACTAATTTTTCTTGGTACAATTAAAATAAAATAAACTATGACATAGGTGATCCAATAATTACTAATTACTTATTTTACAGTGTAGTATTAAAATGAGAAAATGTGAACTCTCTACTTTGATTTGAAATACTTATATGAATAAACTATTCATAATCATGAATATATTTTGACAAAAGCTTTATAGCTCTGTGTGACAGATCTCTAAATCAATCTTGTTAACACATCCTTGGAAGAAGGTCACTGAAATCACAATCCTTCAGTCTAGGGAAATAATATACTCAATGTATTTGTAATCTACTGACAGTGGCTTTAGAAATGCAACAAGAGGTAATGTAAAATGTTCAACTCATAAACTCATTAAGAATTCATTGATTCTAATGTCCTCATTCTATAGTGGATTCCCAATTCATAGATAATTTACTTTTGTTTGATTAATGAAAATGTGCCTATTGCCTGCCTCTATTAAGAGTCAGTGGAAATTTATATAAATATTAATGATTATCTTTAGGCTAATCAATGGAAGCCATCCAACATCATGTATCTCAACAGTATAAGCAAAATAAAAAGTTTCACTTTGGTTAATGTTCATACGTAGTCTTAAAATAAGTCATGTAAGCTAATTATTATTTAATATTATAAATTATTGATTTTTTATATCTTTGACAGGGAATACATCTTTTTTTAAAAGATTTTATCTATTTATTTGAGAGACAGTGAGAGTATGTGGGAGAGAGAGGGAGAAAAAAACTGAAGCAGACTCTATGCTGAGCATGGAGTCCCATGCAGGGTTGGATGACTGTGAGATCATGACCTGAGCCAAAACCAAAAACCAGAAGTCATATGCTTACCTGACTGAGCTACCCAGGTGCCCCAACATGGAATATATCTTACTACTACTCTTTATATTTATTTTAATAAACTAAATGGTATTTCATGATGTACAATATCTGTGTCATTCAGGAAATTTAGTTGTATATATTGCTTTGATGTAATTTATAAGATTCCTGTTTTCTCCCCAAATGTTTCCTATATTTCTAATAAAATCTTTCCAAAAAATCTGAGAATGTGTATATGAGTTTAAAATAGGACAAATAAACAAATTTATAAATAAATAAATTTTCTTTTTTTTCTTTTGTGTCCTCAACATTTCTATTTATTAGTTTACTTTTAGTATTACAAGCATGCTCCTTCTTTCTTGAAACAAAACAGAATCTACAAATAAAATGAAACAAATTTAAAAAATGATGGAATTCTTTAGCGTACTTCCTCTCTCATTGCTTTCTTATCCCTCTCCTCTATTTTAGTCAACTATACCTTTATACACTTTACCATTTATTTCTCACTCTTGTGTATATGATCCAACTGCTTTCACAAGTCTGCAATAATCTGCCTCTTGCTAAGCACTAGACATGGAATTTAATGCTTATTTGGCCTCTCAATAACATTTATCAAAGTTCTTCTTCCATGACAAAATAATGTTCTTGTTTTCTTCCTATACTTCTGGTTTACTTCTTTTTCTCAGACTCCTTTTTTTGTGCCCATTTTAAAAATATTGATATTTATTAGAACACCACCCTAAGTTTTCTTTTTAATAAAAAAATGCTCACTCTTTGGCAATTCTCTCTCAAGACATTCCTATTGAAACCCATCCATCACCTATAAGAAGCCCAAGTGGAAGAGTAATCCTATAGACATTGACAGCCAAGCTCAGAGCCTCAGCTAACATCAATTTATAATGAATTGTGTGTGAATTCTCTTGGACATCTAGTCCTGTAGAACCTTCAGATGAGTGTACCTTTAGCTGGTATCAAACTGCAATATCATTAAAAACACCAGGAAAGAACCATGAAGCTAAGCCCAGTTACCCCATAGAACCCACTGTTTGGGGGTTGATTTATATGCAGTGATAGTCAACCAAAACCATCACTAAGAAAATGTTAGCATGATCCCATATCAATACCAACGATAGATTTTATTGAGTATTAGAGAATTAAGGAGGTCAATTATTAGAGTTGTTTACTGAATATTATTTATATAAATTTTTATTTTTAGTAGAAAAGTCCAAAATGATTGGTTGGTTCCTAATAAAATAATAATAATAAAGATGTGGAATTTTTTTTCAAGCACTTGAAAGCACTGTGGCAGATACCTTTTAAAGAATTTAATATATATTTTAGTTACAGAACTTCTGATCCTATCATATCACTGTTACTGAATGGATGACTTTTCATTCTTTATTTCTCAGTTCTTTTAACTACAACATAGCAGTGATTCACCTATATCCTAGACATGTAATATACATAAAAGGGGTTTTTGAGTAATAGAAATGAAAGTAACTATAACAATGACAGGTATTACATATTATTTTAATTTTGATCAAATCTATTTTCTATCTTCATGTATTTGGGAAAGTAGAAATTGATAATAAAAAGCATAACATCTCGAAAACCTTCTCCTATCTCTTTATAATATTATTTATTGAAAATAGCATTGATTAAGAATGTTAATGGCTCCATTAGAAATCTCCAGTAGTTAATTTTTGTTTTTAATCCTTAAAACTGTCTGTGTAAGGTAATAAAAAGTGTTCTACATCGTCTTTTTCTAAGAGGATAAATTAAGCAATAAAACCAAAAAGGAATATATTTGACAGATTTGTTCTTCTGTGTTCTTTTTATCTCATTTTCCCAATCACTTCATGAACCTGCGTCTTGTCTCATGTAATGTGTGAGTAACAATTATGGAAGCCAGCTCATAAGGTACATTTTACATTGAATGGCAGCTCAGCTTTCCTCCCAGCTTTTACTGTGTTATTCTAATGAAAGCTATTCCTGGGAACACCAGGCTTGAAAGATATTGACATGGAAATTACATAAGCCTGGCTTCAGAGAAAAGTAGGCAATTTTATTTTATCACATTCTAAGTTGATATTCTCAGTCGGAGAATCAAAGTGAAAGAAGTACATAATTTGTGTTACAACTGTATTTATTATTCACCCATTTTTCTCCCAAGATGGTTACATTCCTCATGCTAGAGTTATTTCGAAGGCAGTGAATAATTTGGAGGATACTTTTTTTAGGATCCTTTTAATGTGAATATGTCTGCATGTGCACATAAATACAGTCTCTTAAGTAATATGGTATCTCTTTTAAAAAATAAAATGGCTCAGATGGTTAAGCGTCTGCCTTCGGCTCAGGTCATGATCCCAGAGAAGCAGGGAGCTTGCTTCTCCCTCTGCCTCTGCCTCTCTCTCTCTCTCTCTCTGACTCTCATGAATAAATAAATAAAACATTAAAAAATAATAATAATAAAATAAAATAAATAAATAAATAAAATGTACTGGGCGCCTGGGTGGCTCAGTTGGTTAAGTGTCTGCCTTTGGCTCAGGTCATTATCCTGGGGTCCTGGAATCGAGCCCCACATCAGGGCTCCCTGCTCAGCGGGGAGCCTACTTCTCCTTCTCCTCCCCACTCGTGCTCTCTGTCATTATATCTGTTTCTCTCAAATAAATAAACAAATCTTAAAAAATAAATAAAATGTATCTAATAAGTGATTAAGAGTTGCTATGTTTTGAAAAAGAGTAGTTATTTTCCAAAAGGGATCCTTGTAGTGATGGAACTGTTCTATATTTTACTGCGATAGTAGATACACAAACCTACATGTGGTAAAATTGTGTAAAACTAAATACACATAGCCACACACAAATCAGTATAATTAAGACTGGGAATATGTGAATAGGATTAGTATATTGTATAAAAGTAAACTCCTGATGTGATGTTGTATTGGAGTTTTGAAAGAAGTTACCATTGTGGTAAATTGTGTAAGGGGCAGGCATGGAAGATCTGTTTGCTTTATTTTGTACAATTACATGTAAATCTATAATAATCTCTATAAAATTTTCAATTAAAAATAAGTTATTACTGTTTATAAATTCTCTTTAATTTAAATTAAAGTAAAAAATGACTTGTAAAGAGGAACAATTCCTAATTTGCTACTGCTCAGATGCTATCATGAGAATCTACCGTATTTATAGCATTGTTTTAATTTTTATGAAGTTACAATAAATCCTGGTTCAGCAATGTTTCTCATGAAACCATTTTTTTCTCCTGCCATTTCACAAACATTTATAAATTGATTACTGAGTGCCACACAATGTTGTAGGCTACCTACTGCTCTATACCTGGAAAAATAATACATATCCCATGTCATGAGGGGCTTACAATCTAGACTTAGAATGCTTAAAATAAGTGTGTATGGATTAAACGTGAGTGAAAGGAGAGTATAATTTTCCTTCAGGTAATAGAGGAAGTCTTCATAAATTATATAAAACATAAAGTGCAAGGGATAAAAAAATATTTTTGGGAAGGAATTGTTTAACAGTATGCCTTATTATATCTTCTTCTATTACCAGAGATACCTAAAAATGAAAGGAGGCTATTTTCAGGACAAATACCTTCTTAAACATGGTGATTTGACAAATTTTACAGGCAAAAGCAGTAATATTTACTAGAGGGAGAAACCTGGGCACAGAATGCTTTTATAAGAGTACACCTTCTCCAGGGGTGCCTAGGTGGCTCATTCGGTTAAGCATTCAACTCTTGATTTTGGCTCAGGTCATGATCTTGGAGTCCTAGAATCAAGCCCAGCTTCGGGCTCTGTGCTTAGTGGGGAGTCTGCTGGAGAATTCTCTCCCTCTCTCTCTGCCCCTCTGTTTGCTCATGCTCTTTATCTCTCTCTCTTTCTCTCCAGAACAAATAAATACACTTTTTAAAGAATTAAAAATTTTTTTAAAAATTTAAAAAGGTACACCTAATCTGACTGGAGACTTATTATAAAAAAATCTACAATTTATATATTTAAGGAGCAGAGATTATTGAGAAACAAGTAAACTATGTAGCTAATTGAGTATAAGAAGATATTCCTTAAAAATGTTTTCTTATGTAGGTGAAGAGGTCATGCATCTCTTAGATCTTTATGCCTTAAGTCTGAATCCCAGAGCTCTTAAAACCAGAGTCAAGACACAAAATTGACAAGGCATTGTATAGGTAGAAATCAGATACATGTATAAAGGGAAGATAATGCTGAGTTTCTGCTTTGAAATCTGGATTGTGCCATTAAATGAACCTGAGAATACAATAGCAGAAATTACTTGGAAGAAGATAATGAGCTCAAGTTGTGAATACACTGAGTTTGGGGCTTCGTGAGATATGGGGCTTTCTGAGATACACTAATTTTCATTTATTCAAATAACAACCTGGTTGTAGGCTAGTCTCTGGCTTGATGCTGTATATCCACTCATTTACATGTTTTAAACCATATGTACACTATTGGTCCAGTGCAAAATTCATAAACTATTTTCTGTCTTCAATTGAAAATACTTCTATTTTCTGCCAGACCACATGATCTGATTATCTTTTTCTTTTATTACTTATGACATATTAAGGAATTTGCTTCTTTGTAAATTATCTTCTTTACTACATGTTATACATTTTTAAGGATGCAAAATCCATGAATTTTTTTATTTGGTAAGGCATTCATATATTTTTACACTATTCATTTACTTTTCATTATGGTAAAATACACACAAAATTAAACATTTTGATCATATTAAGGTGTACAATTCTGTAGCATTTAATATATTGTCGATGGTGTGTAATCACTACCATTTTATAATTCCAGTACTTTTTCATAATCCCAAAGGAAACCCTATACCCATTAGCAGTCATTCCCATCCCTCCCTTCCTCTAGCATCTGGCAATCACCAACCTGTTTTTTGTTTCTATGGATTTTTATATTGTGGAAATATCATATAAAAGTAATCATACAAAATGTGCCCTTTCGTGTCTGGCTTTTTACGCTAAACATAATATATTCAAGGTTCATCCATGTTGTAGCATGTATGAGTACTTAATTTCTATTTATGGCTGAATTCAATTATATGGGTATAGCATATTTTTTTAATCCATTCATCAGTTGATAGAAACTTGAATTGGCTACAACTATAGTGGTGATGAGTGTTACTATGAACATTCATGTGCATGTTTTGTTTGAACATCTGTCTTCAGATCTCTTGAGCATATATCTACAAATGGAATTGCTGGGTCATATGGAAATTCTGGGTTTAATTTATTATGGAACTGACAAACTGTTTTCATAGCTTGAGCATTTCACATTTCCACTAGAAATGTACAAGTGTTTCAGTTTCTTTACATCTTCACCAACACTTGTATTACTTATAGCCATTCTAGTAACTGTGAAATGAATCTCATTGTGATTTGATTTGCATTTTACACATGGCCAGTTGTGTTGACTGTATTTTCATGTTCCTGCTGGCCATTTGTTTATATTCTTTGGAGAAAGAAGTTCTTTGCTTCTTTTAAAATTGGGTAGTTTGTTTTTGTGTTATTGAATTATATGAGCCCTATGTATTTTCTAGATATTAGGCCTTTATCACATATGATTTACAAATATGTTGTTTCATTTGTGCGATTATATTTTTTACTATTGATACTGTCATTTGGCACACATACTTTTAATTTTTAGAAAATCCTATTTATGTACTTGTTGCTGTTTATATTTTTAGTATCATATGTAAGAAACCATTACCAAATCGAAATTCATGAAGATTTATCCCTACATTTTTTTCTATTAGTTTTATACTTTTAGCCCTTATATTTAGGCCCTTGATCTATTTTGAGTTAACTTTTGTATATGGTGTGAGCTAAAGTTTAATTTTCATTTTTCTGCATGCAGATATCCAGTGTCCCAGCACCAATTTTTGAAGAGACTATTCTTTCCATCATGGAATGTCTTCATACCATTAGAGAAAACCAACAGATCATAGATCTATGGGTTTATGTCTAGACTCTCAATTATATGCTATTAGTGTATTTATATATATAAATACCGTTATACTGGTACCACATATTTTTGATTACTATAGCTTTGTAATAATTTTGGAATTGGGAAGTATGAACCTTCCAATTTTGTTTTTTTGGGGGGTTTTTTGTTTGTTTTTTTCCCCCCCAAGGATATTTTTGTTATTTGGTGTCCCTTGCAATTTCATGTGAGTGTCAGAATTAGCTTTCTATTTTTGTAAAAATGGCCACTAGGATTTTGATAGGGTTGTCACTGAATTTGTAGATTGTTCTGGGAAGTACTATTACCTTAACATCTTTGAACACAAATACCTTTCTATTTACTTAGGACTTTCCTAAATACTTTACTTTCAGCAGTATTTTCTAGTTGTCAGTACACATGTTTTGCATCTTCTTGGTTACTTTTATTGCTATATGTCTTATTTGTGTAGCAACTATAAATAAATTATTTTCTTAATTTTCTGTTCAGGTTGTTTATTGGGAGGGCATAGATATACAATTCATTATTGTATATTGATTTTCTATAACCTTGGGGAATTAGTTTTTTAACTCTAATATTTTTGTGGATTTTTTAATGATTTTATATCGATCTATTATCTATCTATCTATCTATCTATCTATCTATCTGTCTATCTATCTATCATCTATCTACCTGCCTAACTACCTACCTATTACCTGCCTACCTACTATGTCTTCTTTATCCATTCACATCCATCAATAGCCATTAAGTTGTTTGGTTGTTTCCATATCTCAGCTATTATAAATAATGCTTCAATGAACACAGGAGTGCAGATATCTCTTTGAGATTCTGAATGGTCTGTAAGAAAAAATGAAAGGTCTGAGGTAGGGGAAACAGGGACAATGGTGTGTGGTGGCTGTGTGTAAGAGGGCCAGAAATGTCATTTTTCCTATGAGGAATCCAGAAGCATTCTTCTCCCTTCCAAGAAGAAAAAAGTTCCTGTTGCCTGTGACAGCTGTGAGATGGAGGTTGGGCTAGAGGTCCCTGAGTGTTTATAATGGACTATGTACCCTCAGTTTAGCCCGTATCACAATTTACGATTCCTGGCACATAATGAGCATGTAACAATTATTTGGAGGATGCATGCATGAATGAATAAAGATGAAGATTGGTTTATTTTGCCATATAACAACATAATTATGGTGTGACATCCCACCACCTTTGCCATATTCAGTTGGTCAGAAGCAAGTTGCACATACCGTTCACAGCCTCAAGGGAAGGGATTAAACAAGATGTGACACTAGGGTCCAGAGATCAAGAGGCCATTGAATGTATCTGCCTACCACTCCCTGTCTCATTTTCTACACTTCCTCTTTTGTGCTTCCTAGGGAGACTTTCCACATAAACTTCTACATTTATGTCTTTTGTCAGAGTCTGCTTTTCGGAAAATCCACACTAAGAAGACAATGTACTCAATTTAGAATATAGTAACTTCATGCTCCTCTTATTATTTTTCCAGAAAAATTTTAACTATATATTATTTGTCTGCTTATTTCATTAATTGAACAAATGTTTGTTATAGGCCTACTTTATGCTAGACTTTAGGTCTGTGATTTCAGTGAACCAAAGTTGATGTCACCAGATCTACTGTCTTCAACTATGTACACCTCAATTTATTGCATTCTGGCTTTCAATTTAATCATGCCAATATAGCACTCAAATTTTACCGTTCCTTCCTATTTGACAAATAAAATGGTCACATATTACTCATCATCTTATGGGACATAATGGTATTTGCAATTACTTCTATGCTCTCTTTTCAAAATTTTTATAAAATCCATTTTCTACTGGTACTTAAATACTCTCTTAATATTGGTCATTAATGTTTTCAAAGTTTATTTTATTATAAAAATGAAATGGTGCCATTGTATATAAAGATTTATGAGTATCTTTATTCTGATATTTCTTTAAATTAGTAGTGAGAGTAAATTGTTCTCAATATCTGTGGTGCTCAATTGTTTTTCTTCATGTATAAATTTCATATCAGAATGTCTGTCTTTTTTGTATTTCACTTATTGACTGCTAAATTCTGTTAATGATTATTACATTTATTTTTGCCCAGACTCATACTTCACTTTAAATTTTGTTTATGATGATTTTTTATTGAAGTATAATTGACAATACAACATTTTATTAGCTTCAGATGTACAACATAACAATGCAAATTTGTATACATTATGAAATGATCATCACAGTAAGTCTAGTTACCATCTGTCACCATACAGAGTTACAAATAGTTTTTTTTTTCTTGTGATGAAAACTTTGAAGATTTACTTTCTTCGCATCCTTCAAATTTGCAATACAATTTTATTGACTAAGCCAGTCTGGGTGGGAGCCCTTTAAGAGCTATAATTCAGTTCCTACAGCCCCATGGTTCTCCTGGATATACCCCATTGGTTTTCTTCTTTTTGTTTTTTAATTAACATATAATGTATCATTTGTTTTAGGGGTACAGGTCTGTGATTCATCAGTCTTACACAATTCACAGCACTCACCATAGCACATACCCTCCCCAATGTCCATCACCCAGCCACCCCATCCCTCCCACTCCCCTCCACTTCAGCAACCCTCAGTTTGTTTCCTTAGATTAAGAGTCTCTTATGGTTTGTCTCCCTCTCTGGTTTTGTCTTGTTTCATTTTTTCCTCTCTTCCCCTATGATCCTCTACCTTGTTTCTCAAATTCCATATATCAGTAAGATCATATGATACTTGCCTTTCTCTGATTGACTTATTTCGCTTAGCATAATACCCTCTAGTTCCAACCACGTCGCTGCAAATGGCAAGATTTCATTTTTTGATGGCTGCATAATATTCCTTTGTATATATATACCACCTCTTCTTTATCCATTCATCTGTTGATGGACATCTCGGCTCTTTTCATAGTTTGGCTATTGTGGACATTGCTGCTATAAACATTGGGGTGCACGTGCCCCTTCGGATCACTACATTTGTATCTTTGGGGTAAATACCCAGTAGTGCAATTGCTGGGTCATAGGGTAGCTCTATTTTCAACTTTTTGAAGAACATCCATACTGTTTTCCAGAGTGGCTGCACCAGCTTGCATACCCACCAACAGTGTAGGAGGGTTCCCCTTTCTCCACATCCTCATCAGCATCAGTCGTTTCCTGACTTGTTCATTTTAGCCATTCTGACTGGTGTGAGGTGGTATCTCATTGTGATTTTGATTTGTATTTCCCTGATGCCCAGTGATGTTGAACATTTTTTCATGTGTCTGTTGACCATTTGGATGTCTACGTTGCAGAAATGTCTGTTCATGTCTTCTGCCCATTTCTTGATTGGATTCTTTGTTCTTTGGGTGTTGAGTTTGATAAGTTCTTTATAGATTTTGGATACTAGCCCTTTATCTGATATGTCATTTGCAAATATCTTCTCCCATTCTGTCAGTGGTCTTTTGGTTTTGTTGAGTGTTTCCTTTGCTATGCAAAAGCTTTTTATCTTGATGAAGTCCCAATAGTTCATTTTTCCCTTGCTTCCCTTGCCTTTGGCGATGTATGTAGGAAGAATTTGCAGCAGCTGAGGTCAAAGAGGTTGCTGCCTGTGTTCTCCTTTAGGATTTTGATGGATTCCAGTCTCATATTTAGGTCTTGCATCCATTTTGAGTCTATTTTTGTGTGTGGTGTAAGGAAACGGTCCAGTTTCATTCTTCTGCATGTGGCTGTCCAATTTTCCCAACACCATTTGTTGAAGAGACTGTCTTTTTTTCCATTGGACATTGTTTCTTGCTTTCTCGAAGATTAGTTGACCATGGAGTTGAGGGTCCATTTCTGGGCTCTCTATTCTGTTCCATTGATCTATGTGTCTGTTTTTGTGCCAGTACCATACTGTCTTGATGATGACAGCTTTGTAATAGAGTTTGAAGTCCAGAATTGTGATGCCACCAGCTTTGCTTTTCTTTTTCAACAGGCTTCTGGCTATTTGGGGTCTTTTCTGGTTCCATACAAATTTTAGGATTATTTGTTCCATTTTGTGAAAAAAGTTGATGGTATTTTGATAGGGATTGCATTAAATGTGTAGATTGCTCTATGATGTGGATTGCTCAATCCATGAGCATGGAAAGTTTTTCCATTTCTTTGTGTCTTCCTCAATTTCCTTCATGAGTATTCTATAATTTTCTGACAGGTTCTTTGCCTCTTTGGTTAGATTTATTCCTCGATATCTTATGGTTTTGGGTGCAACTGTAAATGGCATCAACTCCTTAATTTCTTTGTCTTCTGTCTTCTTGTTGGTGTCTAAAAACCCTTTTGGTTTTCAAAGCCCAACATTTTTGGGGCTCATCTCTTTGGTGCAGGCCTCATGTGATGAGGTGTCTGATATAGAGCACAAGCCCCTTGCTCCTCAGGGAGAAACTCCGTATTTGTGAGATCCTTCCCAATTGGGGGCCACTGCACTGGGTGTGGGGTTTTGGTGAGATCTTGTTTCTGCCTTTTCTACCTGTCTCAATGTGGTCCTTTTCTCCTTTGTTTTGGTGGAACTGTCCAGCTAGTTTTCAGAAGGAATTATTTCACATGTAGTTATAGATTTGCTGTGTCTCTGGGAGGGCATGAGTTTAGGATCTTCCTATGCTGCCATCTTGAAGTTGGAATTTCATGATGACTTTGATTTCTAGCAGTTTTATATATATATATATATAGAGAGAGAGAGAGAGAGAGATTTTATTTCATGATTTATACTTTTGTTTGTAGAATTAAGAAGATTTTCAAAATAGAAAGCTACCTATACCAACATAATTATCTCTCTTTTATGGTTACATTCTTTCATGGTTACATTTTTATATTGAGGTAGAATTCCAAATCATTAATACCTGTTCCAAATAATTTTCTTGTTGAAAAATTTATTTTCTTAATATTTGTACTATATATTTTAAAGTTATATTTTTTTGTGTAATTTGCTCTGTTTCAACATTCTAATATTCTTATAGCACCTGAATCAGACTTTGAATTAGAAAGTCAGGAATATGGCTTGAAGGAATAGCTTGAAATAGTTTCCATAGTGATTATGATATTTCTCCAGTCACTATGTGGTCATTGTTCCTAACTACATGTGTCGAAACTAGAATACTTTTGAGATATGAATCTACAAATTCCATAGCCTAACATGTGTTCACTCCATTGATACTCATAAAAGAGAAATTAAATATATTCAAACTAAGACCATCTTCTTTCTCCAGTTGCTTATCATTCTGTATTTTCTAGAACGGTGAAAGGCATTACCAAAAATTCTTGCATATGGTACCCTATTTGTTACTTCCAAGGTACAATTGATTCTTAAATAGTTTTAATTTAGATTTTGAATATATTTTCTATTCATTCCTTCTACTATATCTACACTGCTCTGGTCTTACTTTAGGACATCTTCCTTTCTCAACTAGATGATGACCTTTTTATATTCTCCTGCCATCTACCCCCAGCTCCTTTCCTCCTTTTAATGCATTGTTGCCAGAGTAATATTTTTAGATATCCAAGTTAGTCCCTGTAAAATATGGAATGAAATCTAAAGATCTGTATGTGGCTGTCTGCATATTCCTCATCACTTAAAGAATAAACTTTATATGTCTCTGTGGTTTTCTGGAACCTTAATGATTTAGACCTTTCTTTATACTTCAACAATAAGAAACCGCTGATCATCTTCAGAGCAGTGTTCTTTTTTGCCTTGTTGCCTTTATGTTATTAAATTTACCAGAAAAAGTCTCCAGTTGATTGCCTACTTAGCAAATTCATATTTGTTGTTTAAGTCTCAGCAAAATGTTACCTCCTCTAGGCAAACTCCGTTATTCTTTCACTTATGCTTCCACTGCAGTTTTTAGAAACATCCATTAAACAATTATTTTATTGTATTTAGATTTTTTTTATTATTTCTTAGGAATGCAGACTTCATGAGAACAAGAATAATGAATTTTCATCTTTAAATCTCTAACTCCTAAGATAGTGTCTGGCCATAAGAAGTACTTCATATATACATTTGAAATGAATAGCCTGTGGATACTTAAATCAAATTATAATTTCTCCAAGTAATGAGTCTCAGTGAAAAGAGCTAGAATTTCATGTTTCTAAGTTAAGTGTCTTCATATTTCACACACAGATTCACTGACTCCAGAAGTCAAGTAATTCTATTTAGCTACAAACCATGGTAACTAATTTTCCCCAAGATCTAAGCACAGTGGAATTTAATGACTGTTTGATACATTATCAGCTAATTTGTTCCATCATACACTGTTAAAATAGACAAACTTTCTGAAATGAAAATATATGTCCCCACAGATACTTGTACATAAATGTTTATAGCAGCATTATTCATGATAGCCAAAAGTTTCAACCAACCCAAATGTCCATCAATGGAGGAGCAAATAAACAAACTATGGGTTATGCATACAGTGGAATATTACTCAGGCCTAAACAGTAATTAAAAACTGTTACATACTACAACTCAAATTAATCTAAAAAATATTAAGTGAAGGAAGACAGACACAAAGATTGCATATTATATGATTCCTTTTGTATGGCATATCTAGATTAGGCAAATACTTAGAGACAAAAAGGAAGACTTGCAGTTTGTAGAGACTGGGAGAAGGGGACAATGGGGAGTAAACCATATGGGATGTTCCGAGATGATGAAAAAGTTTTAAAACTGGAGAGAGGTGGTGGTAGCACAATGTTGTAAATGCACTAAAAGCCACTTTAAAATATTAGTTTAAAATGGTCAATTATGAGTTAAGTGAACTTCACATCAAAAAAAAGAAAAAAGAAAAACTGGCTGGGCTCTTCTAGTACGTGCTTATGTATTCCTTTCTGTCTGACCTCAGTCACTAAACTTCCCTGCATTTACTATTATAAAGAATAATAAGATTTATGAAGTCATTTTAACACTTAAATAAGAGCATGTATATATGCCTACAACTGTGGACAGAGAATTAATTATCACCCAAAAGTATTAAATAATTAGTAATAATATAATAATGGCAGATTATTTTTAATTAAAATAAGAAATCTTAAGGTCTATGGTGTGCTGGCAACTGAAGGCAAGGGTCATATTCTGAGAATATAATGGGGGAGGTTCTGTTTCACTTTAAACTAACTACAATAATTAAATTCCTTCAACAATCTGCCTGCATTTGTTTCCCACTCTAAATTCTCATAAAATTGTTTTCTGTATTTTATCTTGAGCATATAGTTGTTATCAGTGGAAGGGCTGAACTGTTGTAGACCTACACAGATATACTAAAAGTAGAAACCCTGATCAATGAATTTATTGATTGAGTCCATGAACCTGTCTGAAAATTTTATTAGATTTATAATAAAATAAACAAAACTTTTTAAACCAAAAATGATTTAATTAAAGAAATTTAAATGATATTAAACCAATGTCTTTAGGTTTAGCATACAGTTATGCAGGCTACAGACCTATTTGTCTTGATTGCTGCTTATATATTCAGCTCACTTGAAATCCTGATGCCCAGTAAATATATGTTTGTTATTTCAATGAAAATGTCAAGTACATGTTATAATGAACTATATTGATAAAATTTTGGATAGTAATTCCTTTATGGCAAATTCTGTTATTTCAGTAACCATGCTAGTAAACATATTTATGGACCAATATATAGAAGCCCAAACTCTTTTTGGTATTATGCAGATAACCAAGTTGTATTTGAGGTATATATATTTTGGACTGTTTGTTTTATCTGTTAACTGCTTTAGTATGGGATAGATTCCAGAAACATAACTCAAGTATCCTAGAGACATACTGGGACTCCTTAGAATGTACTCCCCTAAGAATGAAAAATTATGGGAATTTCGTGCTTCTTAGAAGAGTGGTAGCCCATAAAAGTGCTATACCCATGTTTGTGTTGAATTTATACTCAATAGAATAAGAGAGAATGACTATGTGGAAGTAGAACATGTTACCCTGGCCTCTACACATGTGGCTATTAAAAAATGAAAAAGTGAAGAACGTATTTTCAAGTGAGTATATGTACTGGTGATTATGACAGCATTCTTCCCTCCCACAATTGTAAGTAATGTAATTTGAACATCAGTGTAATTGTTCTTTTATTCAACATTTGCTTTCAGAGCAATCTCTATGCATCAGACTTTATGCTAGATGCTACAGATAAAAAGATCCATGCTCTTTTTCACAGCAATGTATAACAAATATGTGCACGTTAAAAGTATTTCTAGATGTTATTATTGCTTGCATATATGGAATTTTTATTAGATATTTACAAAAATAGTCCCCTCTTTTTTTTCTGTATTCTGATGATCTAGTCTCTCCCTTTCTCCTTCTTTCCCTTTCTTTATAATTAGTTTCACTGTCAGTGAAGATATTTTCATATGGTAGCATCTGACAATCCCAAACCTAAAAATTGTGTATCAACATCAAAAAGAAAGAAATTTCCCATCAATCCTAAAGTTCACTCCTCAAATTTCAAGGGTGGACTCTGAATGGCCATGAAAAATGCAATTGCTATGATTGAAAATAATGTTAATATAATTGATTCATATACATTTTAGAAACTATTTTTTTGATTTCAGTAATGTTGGCAAAATGAGGCAGAGGATAATTTCTCTTTTCTCTCAGCTTTTTCCTACTCCTACTTCCAATGTTGATCAAAATTTAAGTCATGGATTGGTACATGACTGAGACATGGCTTATGCCCTAGGGCTCACATGATAGAAAGACTGTTCTTCAAGGAGTTATGAATACTTCATGGGTTGCACCCTTTTATTTCCTTGATCAACTGTATTAAGAAATAATTTATATAAATACGCTATGTATTTAAAGTGTACAAATGAGATTTGACAGTTAATACATCAGTGAAACCAGAAGCACATTTAAGATAAAATATATTTACCACTCCCCCAAAATTCCTTATATCCTCATCCCTTCCTTTTTTTGTGATCTGATCTGCTTTATTTCAATGTGCCAATCAGGATTCTCCAGATAAGTAGAAATTTAAATAGATATAGAATAGAAAATACAAATAGAAATTTATATATATTTATTATTTATATTATCATAATATTTATATATGACTCTTTATTATATATCATATAACATATATGAGTATATACATTATATACAACAATATATAAATATTATGTATTTATTATATACATTATATATAACATATATTATATAACAATATATAAATATCATATATTTAGAGAGAGAGAGAGAGAATTCTGATGTCTCATACTTTTCCATGATGTTTAGGCCCATTTTATGTAGGAAGTAAATTTCCAACTTGCACATTTGCCCAATATAACTTACCAGAATTTTGCATTAGCCGTTTAAATTTCCACCTTATAATGAAGTTGTATGTAATTTTTCTTTGCTTTCTGAAAACATGTCTCTCTGAAATCTTGTTTGTGGTAATGATGGGTAGGGGTTTTGGATAAATCTCAGTTTCTGATCAGTGAGAAAAAAATACTATATTGATACATACTCTTTAGAGAATGAACCACATGCAATCTTGGTAACTACATTTTATTATGTGATTTAAAACAATTTTGATTGTGTACAAATACACAGTAAATTAGAAAATTATTTCATATTTCAATAAAAACAAATGAGAATCTAGGTGAGAAAGACTGTATATTTTGAAAATTGATAGACTAAAACTATCCAAAGAAATATTTCAACCAAGCAGAGTAGAAAGTACACTTTGCAAGAATGCCTTGCATCATTTTATCAGTTCTAGATACAACCAGAACAGCAAATTATCAACAGACATGTTATGCCCTGACATCTATTAGTAGTAACTAATAAGATATCAGAAGTCTACCATGATGATTATCTCATCATGGCTGAACTGCAATGTAATCAGAAAACTCAAAATAGTCACCCAAAGGAAATGTTAAAATCGTATGAAATCTATGCATATAATGCCAGACTTGTGCAAATCCTTGGATTTTATATAGAGGACATTACATGGTACTTTTAGGGTTCATTTGATAGAAAATAAAACCAGGAGAGTTGACCTACAAGATCCTGCCATTCTGATTCCATAACACATATGAACTGTGTGCATAAGGAAGGAATAAGGGAGTGAATTTGATGAAAAAATAGGCTAGCAATTTCTTTCTTAGAAAATAAATTATGTTCCTCTGTATGATATTTTTCCTACCTCCAGATTAATTTCTTCTTTCAGAGATTTCACATTTTTTAGGATAATATAACATTTTACAATTATGCTATTTGTTTTTAATACAGATTCCACTCTCTATTTTCTGTAATGCACTAAGATTTGTTTCCTTTGGGGATGTGTGCTATCTGAAAGAATGTATCAAGTATCCTTCCACACAAGAAAACAAAAATCAATTAATTTGTTATTAAGCACTTTTTTATAACATCTGTAAAACTTCAGATTTTTAGTTATCTGATGACCTTTCTATAATATAGTATTTTATGATTTTCATGTTCCTGGCTTGTATCCTCATACGTGTTCAATAGATGTTCACAATTATCTCTTCAAATTATCTCTAAGTGCCTTAAAATATATAATTACTGAACCCATTAGCAATTATATCACTTTAATTCACTTGCATTGCACCTCAAATATCTTTTAGTAGTGGACTTTGGAAGTTGTCTACACAGCATTTATTCTCTCCTTTTCCACAATAGAAACCCATTTTGTTCAGATATCTAACCTTCCCCTCTTCAGCCCTGTGCCTTAGGGGAAGTTCTAACCCAGTTTCAGCTGGGCATTTCATTTGTCCAAGAATATTTTCATTTGCCATGACAGAAATTGGTTCAGAGATAGGCAGATAATCAAGTTCTGGCCAATGAGGTGCAAGAGAGTCTAAGAGAAAGAGACACTTTCTATTCTTTCTCTGGATAGTGTCAAGCTTGTTATGAATTCTGAAAATGCTGTAGCCATCTTGATATAAAGCCAGAACTTAAGACAGCAAAATGGAAAGAAAGAATGAAACTGGGTCATGGATAACATCGTTGATCTGTTAAATCAGACAATTCTGGAGCCATTGTTCCCACTACAATTATAGATATGTGAGGATAAAAGCCCCTTTGGAGTTGTATTTTCTTTTATTTGTAGCTACAAGTATCAAAATTTTGTGCATTTATAAAATCAAGGAAATGACTTTGGTGCCAGAAGTAAACTGTCCTGGATCCCATGGTCATTTAATTTTAAGTAGAGAAACTATACATAATGAGGCAATTTGCAGAGAAGTTGAATAATACATAGAAAGCAAGATTAAATCTTATGATCATCTTACTTATAAGGCTTAAAAGAAAAAACCCTCTTTCCGGTGATCTGGATTTTCAATTATATGTTAATCATGTCAATCATAAAATTTCCAGAATTATGCTTTCCGTAAGGAGGTAAAATCTTCTTTATCTGAAAGGTTAAAATGATGACTTTTGTGCCTATAACATCTAACATATTACTCATAAATAATAAATTGAATACACACACATAAGCATATGTGTATGTATATATAATCTATGCAAATATGAGTGTATGCATATGTATGTTATATAAATATTATATATATCTTACATCCAGACATACTGTAGCTTTAAATAAATTTGCAAAATTATAATTGTTATCCTAACAATCCCCCTACTACTGTTTTATTACTACTACATTTATTTCCTAAACAAACAAGACATTATCAGCACCATGGACTTTGTAAATTATGGGATTTTCTCCAGAGTCATAAATTTATGGCAGGCATTTCCAAAATACAGAGATTATAGCATAATGGAATAAAATTATGTTTATCAGTTCCTTAGTAAGCACTGTTTGAAATAACAATCTGACATGATATGCAAAAATTTTCAATCTTCTAAATAATCTTAAATTCACATTCAGATGTTTTAATAACCGAAACCCCTTTCTTAGGATAAAACTGAGCTCAGGACATCTGAGTAATCCTTGCTTTCTCAAAAATATTTGCATATTAGGTCAGGCAGTTTTTGAATGTATCACTCTTGAAGAACTCAGTTCCTTAAACTTTCTTCTTTTTTTTTTAATTTTACTTATTTATTTGAGAGAAAGAGCGCACTAGAGAGAGAGAGAGAGAGCACACGAGCGGGGCAAGGGGCAGAAGGAGAAGCAGACTCCCTGCCAAGCAGGGAGCCCAAAGCGGAACCCGATCCTGGAAATCCGGGATCATGACCTGAGCCAAGGTCAGACGCCCAACGACTAAGCCCCCCAGGCGCCCCTACTTAAACTTTCTTCTTTACAGTCTCATCTAGTTATTATTTTGGGAAACCATTGTTTTCTGACATACAAATTTCTCTTTATGAGTAGCTTGTGTAATTTAAAAGGAATCTATGCAGGACAAAGTATAATATAAAATGGTTATTTAACATGGAAATTTTATAAGAAAAGTCAAGGAAAAAGAAATCATAAATAGGTATTCATATATCTTAGTCTTAAAACAACCAGACTAGTCTTTAACATAATAAAGGAAATATTGGTTAAATATTGGAAAATTTGGTTAAATGATGCAGGGTGTTAATTAGAATTACTGAGCTATAGTTTATATAGATCTTTAAGTTCATTTCAATTACTTATAATAATTAAACTAAACACACAAAAATTTATCTTTTATAACTGAGACAAAAATATTAATCCATGCTATAATGTAATTTTCTATCAGCCTTAAACTATAAATTTGGGAATGCCTGGGTGTCTCAGTTGATTAAGCGTCTGCCTTTGGCTCAGATCCTGATCCCAGGGTCCTTGGATTGAGTCCTGCCTTGGTCTCCTTGCTCACCAGGGAGCCTGCTTCTTCCTCTGCCTACAGCTCCTCCTGCTTGTGCTCTCTCTCTCTCTGTCTCTGATAAATAAATAAAATCTTTAAAAAAAACTATAAATTTGTTCAGTAGATGTTTAATATATGGTATAAAGTTAGCACTTTAGCCTAGTTCCTATCTGATAATCAAAAAAGGAGCCAAGAGATAATGAATATTCAATTATTTTAGATTGTATATTTAGCATATAGGATACATTTATTATTAAGATATACAGAAAATAAAACTGTCATTAATGGCTCTTTTAATCAGTAAGTTTACATCTGTTGATCAGGTGTCTGATTTATGTTGTACTTTTCTTTTTTTAATATGCGACTTGTGTTTTCTGGAAAATGTCCACTTTGCCAAGAAGATATTCTTCCCACATAGAGAAAAGTAATTCTTTGATAAAAATCATGCCTGAGTACGTTTTCCAGACTGGTGCCATTTGGTGAGAGATACCATTATTATATAGCTATCTCATTTTCATGTTATAAGATCTGAGATTACAGTATATTCTAGACTACTAGAAGACCAAGGAGTTCAAAAGATGGACAGTATCTACACTGAATATATCAGTTTCACTTAAAAAAATTGTACCTCAAAGAAATCTGTCCTCTAAAGTGATAGTGATAAAGGTAAATCTGGGTATAAAACCTTGGCTTTTGGTTTTCAATCAAAAGATTTTAAACAAAATTACTTGAGCCTTGAAGACTTTAACAAATGTATCACTCTCTGTTTTACTAAGTATTTAGTGAATATAAAGAGTATAATTCTATATTTAAACTTTATATCTAACTAGGTAAGTAGGTAGGAAAGTAGGTAAAGGGAAAAATTAAAAGGCTAAATTATCTCTTTCTTTTGGAATGTTAACTATACACATTTCCTCCACAATTTTCTTTTGAGATCATGTGAGAAAACAGTAATTTATTCATTCTCTGAATTATCTTATGCTTTAATGACCATTTGCCATAATTATCCCTTTGTAATTGACATTTTAGTTATTTATGTAATTTAATAAATAATGTACATTTAAATTGTTAAATATGGAAAGTTTTACTTTTTTTAAATTGAAATATAATTGACATAAAATATTACCTTAGTTTCAGGTGTATTACATAGTAATTTGACAAGTCACCAAAAGTGTAGCTACCATCTGTCACCATACAACACTATTGCAATATCATTGACTATGTTCCCTGTGCTGTACCTGTTATTACTGTGACCTATTCATTCCATAACTGGAAACCTGTATCTCTCACTGCCCTTCACCCCTTTGCCCATGCCCCCACCTACTCTATTTCTTCAGTTATTCCTCGTTATCTGTGTATTTATAGATTCATTTCTGCTTTTTGTTTGTTTGGTTATTCACTTGTTTATCTAGATTCTACATATAAGTGAAAGCATTGGTATTTGTCTTCTTCTGTGTGACTTATTTTACTTAGCATAATACCCTCTAGGTCTATCAATGTTGTTGCAAATAGCATGGTTTCATTCTTTTGTATGGCTGAGTAATATTCCAGTGGTGTGTGTGTGTGTGTGTGTGTGTGTGTGTGTACCTACACATTGCATCTTTACCCATTCATCTATTGAATAGATGCTTGGGTTGCTTCTGTATCTTGGCTATTGTAAATAATTCTTCAATAAATGTAGAGGTGCATATATCTTTTTGAATCAGTGTTTTTGTTTGTTTACTTTTTAAAATTTTTTTACCCTTTGTTTTTAATGTACTCAATATTATCTCACAAAAACAGAGGAAGCATTAAACTTTATACTTAATGAGTTTGACTCTGTTATAGCCTAACTTATTCCTTATGTTAAATAAAGTATATAAAACAAATAAATCTGCTTTCTGAAGAAATGTTGAACTGTATGTTTGAAAATCTTTCTCACTAAGGATTGATCACAAAGATGTCTTTAAAATTATATAACTGGGTTCACTTGCATCTATTTCAATAGTTTTTTACTTTTGTGAACAGGAAGAAATAAAACATCCTTGCATTATAGTATTATATTTCTATGAATGGGTTAATTATTCCATTTGATTTAAATGGAAGATTCTAGAGTGATAGTAATACAATTGAATAAACGTTTAAAAAATTAACGGAATTTTTGGGCACCTGGGTGGCTCTGTAGGTTAAGCGTCTGCCTTTGGCTCAGATCATGATCCCAGTGGCCTGGGATCAAGGGCCCAGTCCGGCTCTTTGCTCCACAGAGCGTCTGCTTCTCCCTCAGCTGTTCCCTCAGAACAAGCTCCCACTTGTTCTCTCTCTCCCTCTCTCTCTCGCAAGTAAATAAAATCTTTAAAAAAATAAAATAAATTAACTGAATTTGTCTTATATTTGATTTTTTCAGCATTAAAAATTCAATTTTCAGGACACCTGGGTGGCTTAGTCGGTTGAGCGTCCAAGTCTTGGTTTTGGCTCAGGTCATGCTCTCTGGGTCGTGAGTTCAATCCCCACAATGGGCTCCACGCTCAACGGGAAGTCTGCTTGAGCTTCTCTCTCTCTCTCCTTCTGCCCCTCGCCAACTTGTTCTCTCTCTCTCTGTCGAAAATAAATAAACCTTTTAAAAATTCAATTTTCAAGTATAAATATGGTTTCAATGATGAATATTAAAATATATTTCCTAGATTGAGAAGCAGTTGTAAAAGGAGAAGAAATTTTGAGTAATGTTGAGTAGCAATTTAACAAAAGCCTATGTAGTTAAATAAAAAAAATACTATAGAAGTTTCAGTTGAACACTTTTAAAAACAAAAAAATCAGTTTTTATATGATATTTTATGAAGTGCTCTGTTTTACTATTATAATAATGTTATGATAGCTATTTGAGTAAAATCTAGCCTATATAACAGTGATGAAATTACATCAAGACTGAAAAAGATGAAATAAACCTTAAATCAAAATTTCCAAAATTCTAGAAAAACATTTTTCCCCTGAAAGATGAAACCAAGATTTATAATCTTAGCTAAATGTAAACACTTAAAATTCTGAAGCAGCATTTCTCCAGCTACTACTGGTGTCCCACAGAATGATAATGTTATAACAGCTCAAAGGTAGAGAGGGATTAATGGCCAAATGAACTTAAGAAATTCTCCACAAAGCACCACTTTCTGAAGATTTATATTAAATATTAGCATATAAAGATTTATTTATTTATTTATTTATTTATTTATTTATTTATTTATTTGAGAGAGAGAGCATGGGAGGGGGGAGGGTCAGAGAGGGAAGCAGACTCCCTGCTGAGCAGGGAGCCCCATGCAGGACTTGTTCCTGGGACTCCAGGATCATGACCTGAGCTGAAGGCAAACGCTTAACCAACTGAGCCACCCAGGTGCCCAAATATTAGCATATATTTGTATATGATATAAAGTACCCATAATGGTCAGCTTTAAAAAAGCAGCTTATCTTTGTCCAAACTAATATTTTAGAAATATATTTAACCACAGGAACTTTAAAAAATTGATTTAAACTCAGTTTTGCCCCACAGCTTCAGTGTCCCAAGACACATCAGTTTGGAAATATCCTTAAAGGCAATTTAATTAAAGACAAATAATTAGCTATGACAAATGTTGCTACTTCTCCAGAGAAAATTCTACCCATGTAAATGCTTAAGCACAGTCTATTTTGCTATCTGGAAATATTAATAAAGATAACTAACTATTATAGAGGACTAACTAAGCATCAGGTATTGTGCAAACATATGTAAGCAACATTTCTTGTATTTCCCTGACCATACACTTGCTCTTTCTATTTCATGCTCCACACTGTGAAAGCAATTATCTACAAAGCAATTTTACATTTTAACAACATCATTTCATTTTGATCATTTGCCATTTAACAAAAAAAGAATATTCCAGACTCCTTAATAGGATATACAAGGCACCTCATAATTTGTTTATGTATTTATATTATATCCATTTTATCCATTTATTTTTTATTTTTTTAAAGATTTTATTTATTTGAGAGAGAGAAAGAGAGAATGAGTTAGGGGAGGGGCAGAGGGAGAGGGAGAAGGAGGCTTCCCACTGAACAGGAAGTCCCACTGTGGGGCTAGATCCCAGAACCCTGGGATCATGACCTGAGCCTAAAGCAGATGTGTAATGGACTGAGCCACTCAGGTGCCCCTTATCCATTTATTTTTAATAGTATATACCGTGCTAGATGTTTTTTAGGTGATTAGGGATCTAGAACTTAAGTTAAACGAGGGTATCCTTCCCATATTATGCACATTTCACAGTAAGGAGAGACAATAAACCTATTATTCCATGATGAATAAGTTAATTTAAAATGGGGGCAAGTATTCTAAAAGTAATACGTTAAAACAACATCATAGGAATGAAAATTCCTTTAGATAGGGTAGTCAGGGAAGACTTTACTCAATAGGTGATAATTGAGTGAAGACTTCAATGATGAGAAGAAATTAGCCCCAAGTCCCAGAGAAATTAATAGTGGTCAAAACAAAGGAAACAGAAAGTGCAAAAGAAGTCCTTGAGATAATAGAAAATGTGATGATCAGACCTAGGCTGGAGAATAAGACCATAATCCTATGAAGTTTCTAACTATAGTCCCTTCCCAACCACACTCAACAAAATCATTAAGGATTTTTCCCACTAGCTAAACCAAATGATTGCAAGTTCCTGGTTTTCTCTTAAGGCTCTGTACCTTTAAATATGCTACTCACTCTTCTTGGAATATTTTGCTACCCTTCTGTATCTACTCACTATTAATATATTCTTCAAAATTGCTAATGTTTGAAGACACAGATTGAGTTCCAAAACAACTTTTCCAAATAATTTCTTTGATATAGCTTATTATTTTTTCCAAAGATTTCAGAATTTTATCATTCTATATCAGTTTCAAAGTTGTTTAGGTTTGCATTAATCCAATGTAAGCCTTAATTTACATTATAATAATAGAAACATCACTTTGTACATTTAATATACAGTAAGTTGGCATGTATCATATTGGAGCCAGATATTTGGACAAATATTGGGTTAAGGGTTAAATAAATTAGAGTTTTTCTAGACATCTTCTTCAAGGATAGATAACTAAAAGTTTATCAGAAATGTAAATAGAGGAAAAAATAAAGAGTTCTTGAGTATTTTGGTTATTTATATGTTGCCAGCATAATTTATTTGCTAGTAATAATGCAGTGAATTTTTTCTGGTTTTCATGCTGCTTGGCCCAGATGAGGTATCAAGGTCATATAATTTCATAAAGAGTAGGGTGACTAAAGACTTCACTTCTGGGAAAAAGAAGAGACTTCACTTTCTGGTCATATAATTGAAAAGAGGGGCACAAGGAACAGAAACTACCTTGCAGATCGCAGCAAAGAACTTGGAAAATAACCCAGTTCAGTTTTAAAAGGATAAACTCTTGGGCTCACCATGTGGATCCCATCCTACTGAGCACACCAAATAATCTGAGTAGTGAACCAACAGATAAATCAACACCCTGGTCAGTGATCCCCAAGTAGAACAAAACCAAAGAAATCCATGCATGGGCACATCATAAACTACTAAAAAGTAGTATGCAAAATCTTGAAAGTGGCCAGAGAAATATGACTGTTTACTTAGAGGGAATAGTGATTTGAACAACAGAAGATTGCTCATCAGTAACTCTGGAAGCCAGGAGGAAATGACATAACATCTTTAGAATGCTTAAAGAAAAAAAATTAAGCAACTCAGAATTCTACAACCGGTTAAAATATTTTCCAGGATGAGGGTATAGAAACATTAGCAGATGAAGAAAGATTAGGAGACTAAATTTCCAGCAGAATTGTTCTAAAATAATTGTCCCTCAAATTCTTTACACAAAGGATACTACACTTCTATATTGACACTGTTCTTTATGTGTGATGAAAAAATATATTCTGTATACTTTTTGTTTTTCCTACTGATATAAGAGATGGAAAGGTCTATTTTCTAAAAAAGAAAGAATAATAATTTTCATTAGCTGAAAACAGAAATCTTTATCAACTAAAAATAAATGTGTCTGCAAGTAATCCAAAAACTATCAAAGTGATGGTGAAGCTTTCCTCATTTTTCTCTCCTTTTTTCTACCTTCCTTCTTTTTACATCTTTCTATACTTATATCCATCTTTCCTTTCTTCCTCCCTCCCTCCCTTCCTTCTTCTTTTCCTTCCTTCTTCTTTCCATGTTTCAAAGTTATTTTTAATTAGAAAATCTTTAATTTTTTGGCATGCAAATATCTCCTTAGGAATAATCTTTATAGTTTTAAAAACAATGCATTCAGGGAAAGGTATAAAACAATGTAGCTTGGAGCGCCTGGGTGGCTCAGTCAGTTAAACATCTGACTTGGTTTGGGCTCAGGTCAGGATCTCAGGGTCATGAGATCAAGCCCTGCATAGTCTCTGCACTCAGCCGAGTCTTATCCCTCTCCCTCCCTCCCTGCTCCACCCCTTACTGGCTCACTTGTGTGCTCTCTCTAAAATAAATAAAATCTTAAAAAAATATAGATTAAGTAACATGGAAAATCTATGAGAAAAATTTAAAAAATGGGATTAGAAATAATCTTTAAACTACCTGAGTTTGGCCATGCTTTATATAGACTGACACTGTCTTTTAATTGTGTGTTTAGATGATTTAAATGTAATTTTTGATATTTGTATCATAAATCAAATGTACCATTTTATTTTATTTCTTCTGTTTTTCATTTATTTCTACTTTAATATTTTGATTACTTTATCATATTTACTATTCCATTTTAATTTATATATTGTGTTCTTGTATATATCTATGTATAATATTATTTCCATTTGTTGTTATAGGGAATATATATAGGAACTGAAGCTTTTGGTCTGTTTAGAATCAACATTTTACCACTTTAAATGGAATGTAGAAACCTTACCACAATGTGTCTTTTTACTTTCCCTCTTGATGTTTTTGTATATATCGCACTCTCATCTACTGAAGACCCCGTCATACAATGCTATATTTTTTTGCTTTTAACTGAGAAATATTTTTCAAATAACTTAAGAGGATAAAATAGTCTACTTATATTTGCCAGTTACTTGTGATTTCTGATGTCCTTTCTTTATTTATCCCCCAAAACTATCTGGGGCCCAGAGGTTTTCACTAAATAATTCTACCAAATACTTAAGAGAGAATGAACACCAGTTCTACACAATCTTTTCCAGAAAATGGAAGAGGAGGGGATTTTTATGAACTTAATATTTTGTGAACTTAATATTTCCCTGATACCAAAATCTAACCAAGATGGTATGAAAAACAAACAGAAAACCTACATATGTGGACAGAAAAATCCTGGACAAATATTAGCAAATATAACTCCAAAATATATAAAAAGAATGATACAGCATAGCAAGTGGGGTTTATTCCAGCTATGCAAGGCTGGTTCAGTATTCAAACATCAATGTAATCTACATTGACAGTCAAAAGAAGAAAAAGCACATAATCATATCAATCAATATATATTTGACATATGCATAGACATATGTGTAGACATATGCAAAGAATGCATTTGGCAAAAATTCAACAACCACTCGTGATAAAATCATAAACAATTACAGAGAGAACTTCCTCTACTTGATAAAGAACACCTGGAAAAAAAAACATTACAATTAATATTACACTTATGGTGAAAGACTGAAGTTTTTTTCCCCTAAGATCAGAAAAAGGCAAGGATGTCTACTGCCTTAACTTTTATTCCACATAGTGCTGAGTTAAATAAGGGGACAAAAAAGACATGAAAGGTATACATATTGAAAAGGAGGAAATAAAACTGAGTATATTTGCAATTGAAATGATTGCCTATGTAGACAGTCTCAAAGAATCTATTTTAAAATCCTAGAATTTGTAAGTGTGTTTAGTAAGGTTTCAGTGTACTTCAAGATCAACATACAAATCCAATCATATTTCTATATACTAGCAATAAGTACATGAACACAAAAAGGAAAATTAGAATACTATGTACTATCATAAAAGTTGTAAATTTAATAAAACATATAGAACTTGCAGGCTGAAACCAAAATATTCTGATGAAAGAAATCAAAGAAAATCTAAATAAATGGAAATATGGACTGTGTTCAAGGATCGGAAGATTCAACAGAATAAATATGTCAATTCTTTCCACATTCACATATAGGTTTCCTGTAATTATTATCAAAATCCCAGCCAGATACTTTGTAGATTAGACAAGATCATTCCAGAATTTATATGGAGAGTGAAAGAACTAAAATAGCTAAAATGATTTTGACAAAGTACAAGTGGGTGAAATCAGCCTCCCTCAGTTGAGAAGACATAGATATGACAAATCAGAACATAAAGAGATGTTCATCATCATTAGCAATTGGGAAAATTTGCAAATTATATTCAAATTCTGACAAACTAACCAGAGCAGCTACAATAAAACTGAAGAAAATACCGACAATACCAAACACTGGCAAGGATACTGAGAAATGGGATCACTTTTATATTGCCCATGCAAATACAACATGAGAAGTCTACTCTGGAAAACAGGTAGGCAGTTTATTACTCAACTAAACATGCAGCTACCACGTGAGTCCACAACTGGGGTCTTAAACATTTATTTCAGAGAAATAATGATATATATTCACACAGGTATCTGTACAGTAATGTCCATAACTAATTTATTCATGATAGTCTCCAACTGAAAACAACCCAGATGTCCTTAAGTGGGTAAGATGATAAACTGTGGTATGTCTATACCATGGCATACTACTCAGCAATAAAAAGGAACAAACTATTGATAGGCATAACTGTATGAATCTCTAGATAATTGTAATGAGTAAAAAAACAAAAAAAATCAAAACAAAAACAACAACAAAAACAACACCCCCCCAAACTCAAAGTTTACATATAGTATGATTCCATTCATATAAAATTCTTGAAATGATAAAGTTATAAAACGATGGAAGTAGAGAACACATTAGTGGTTGCCAGATTATTTTAGGGGTCTCCAGAGAAACATATATACATAGATATGAAATTAAATATAGGATCTATATAAGAGGTAAGTATAGTATATATAATATATATGTATTATATAAATGTATAAACATACATAAAGAATTATAATGTATGATATATGTATGTATAATATAATAGGATATATATCTTGAGAGAGAGGTGGGGTGAGAGAACTAGAAGAGAGATTTATTTCAAGGAATTGGCTCATGCAATTCTAAGGCATGGCAAGTCCAAAATCTGTAGGCAGACTGAGACCAAAACCCAGAGAGGGTTGACAGTCCAGTCTTGACCTTAAAATGGTAGGTCTGGCAGGTAGACTGGAAACTACAGGCAGGATTTCTTCTCTGGGAAAACTCAGGTTTTGTTCTTAAGATTTTCAACTGCTTTGATGAGACCACTCCCATTATTGAAGATAATCTTTACTTAAAGTCCCTCTTGTAGATGTTAACCACATCTACAAAATACCTTAAATAACAGTACTATAGACTACACAAGTTGACACATAATACTGACCATCACACAACAGTGTAGTGCATAAGTTCAAACAGAAAATAGTCTGCTATGATTTCATTTTCACAGCAACATTTTGATTCCTGTTAAACCAATTATTTTATATTTTATGTTAGGGGTAGAAGCAAAAAGCTCCATTAGTATTGTAATTCAAACTCTGATTATGGATTGTGTACTATTTTAAAGACTATCTGATGTAGAGATTTTAAAAGACAAACATGCAAACGTAGGTAATACACATTCACCATCTGCAATTTGGCTTGGGACCATTTAAATAGCTATGGAAAAATACATGTCTTCCGAAAGGGTCTTTTGAAGAGTTGCTTAAAGAGTGAACTTCTTGGTGTGCTTAATATGTAGTTTAATTTGTAAAATTGAATCGAGACAAAAATATTAAAACTCAAAGTTTTTTAAAATAGTCCTAAGTTCCTGGAGGATAATCAAAGGGAATTTCAGACCTTCACAAAATTGAACTTCAGAAGGCTTCCTGCTGTTAAGCAATAATAAACTAATTGTGACTTCCAAGTAGAAAACCACAGGGAAGATAGCACATCCAAGAGAAATTTAAATCTGAAGTTAGAATCCAACTTCTTATTATAGTTATTATCCTTCATTCAGTTAACATTTTTGTCACTTAATAAGACCATCTGGAATCTATTGTGACCTCAAACATAGATTTTGCTTGTCTTCATTTCTATCCAGAGATGCTTTACAATTAAATTATATGGTTTTAAATTACTTTTACTAAACTATATATGACTTAGCATGATTACACTAAGCATACAGATTGAGGTTATTTGTACTTTTGACTTGGGGAGGTTTCTGATAAATATTCTATCATATCAGTCATTGGTGCTGATTTTTGTATTTGGAAGTGATATATGACTACTTCTGGGTGCTTCAATATATTTTCACTGGTTTACATAATTTATATTTTTATATTTTGTTTTATCTCTCCTTTATTTGTAACATCCTGTGTTCTGTGATTAAAGGTGTTTGTTATTACATGCTTTAAATATATGGCAAAGAGCAAATGCAATTCACCCAAATGGAAATTGCTCCCAACTTTATTATTATTTATTGTGTTCTAAGTATTATGCTCAAATAAAATCTTGTACACAATAATGTTTTAATTTGTATGAAGACCAAAAAAAAAATGACAAAGAAGCAACATGGAGAATATTTAAAATTAGATAAACCACTTATATTTTCCTTTTATTTCACATGGTACATGCTTAAAATGAATAGCACTTTCAAAAAGATGTATAGGTAATATTTATATAGTATAAATGCACGCAGACTGTACAAATATAATCCAAATGACCAGTGAAGCAAGTTTGTTAATTGTGCATATGACTTGATATGGATTGTGGTACATAAATAGAAGTTTTGTTAAAATGCATATTTCTTGAAGGATTATTACTTCTTTTATTCCTACTGATACTTGTTATAATGGTCTCCAACATTTATCTTTGTGATTTTTAAAGCTTTAAACCTCTTAAAAATTTAAATTATTATTTACTACATTTTAAAAATATTTGGCTATTTAACATGAAGTTTTAGAAAATTTCAAGTGAAAAATTAAAGCAAATTATTTAGATTCCTACAAACATATTTAATTTATTCACAAAGAGTCAATACAAGGACATTTTGTCTATATCATTTTGTTCTGATTTAGAATATATCCACAATTTGAAGTCCAAATAAAATTATTAAAATATCTGGAAAAAGGCTTATTACAATATTTCATATTTTAATTATAAGCTATAAATTAGAAATTTTCTGGGAATTTGTTAATTGATACCTGAAGAAACATAAGACACAATCCTATTCAGATATTTCCTGGCATATTGTCTATAAATCTGAGCAAAATAATTAAACCTAAAATGTATAGAAAGTTTTGATTCCAAAAGAAATGTTTGCTACCTCTGTCAATTAACTGTTTATATTATTAAAACAAATGTATAAGTATATATTCCTACATAAAGATCAGACTTGATTTTTTAAATTATGCCTTTCCATAGGAATCTGACTATGTTAAGATAATAGTACCCTCAGAGAAAGAATACTACCAAACTCTAAGATATAGGTGGAATGTTATTTTATAGTGTTTTAAGCAAAATAAAACACATAATTGCGACTGCATATTTGAAATACTTCAAAACTCTTCTCCCATTATACAGTATATTTATTGCTATTCATGTTATCCAAAATTAAGTAATTAATATTTTAAATAACATATTAAAAAGTTGGTGTAAAACAAAAGAGTTTAATACTCTCAACATAGGGAAGTTGACAAATGTCACCATGAGTTAAAAATTAGTAGATAGAAGTTGGAGTGTGGCTAAAGTTTAGAAAACTAGTTAAGTACTACCAGATGAGGTGGTTTTCAGGCAAAGAGCAAGTAATTTAGAATCTTATTAATTGGAAAATGATTGGAGGATTTATGATTTTGCTTTTAAAGTATCCCTTTTTTTGCAGAAAATAGACTGTAGGTTTGCTGGGGGGAGTGGGATAAATTAACAAATTATAGAGCATTATTGTTTTGGAGGTGCTAAAAACCTCCTCTACCCATTTCTGCTTTTCTAGATAATCTACACTCATATATTTGCCTCACATTTATTTGATAGGAACTAAAACATTTTATACAGAAAATTGAAATTAAAGTTTAAAATATAAATAACACTGGTAAGTATAAGTTGGATGATTTGGGTATCATATCTTTTCAGTGATGGGAATAAAAATGGCATTAAGACATTCACAAATGAATATTTCATATATTACCTTATATGGATTTTATAAAAGTTAAATCAAAATGACTATTAATTACTTAATGTTTATGTATATTGGTTGGTTTCTGGTGCTGAGTCAAGAAGGATTGTTATTTATAGCTGTTTGTTTTCTTTATATCAGTTTAGAAATTACCACTTTGCTATGGCAAACAATCTTATGCTTTCTATAACACAGTAATGAGCAAATACAGCCAATGAAGATTTAATCTTAACAAGACATTCAGGGAACTCATGGGGATTTTACTCTTAATTGGAAATTGAATGACAAACTCTAAGTGTCTTATTTACCAAAACGCACTAAATTACCTGAGTCTACTGATGAGAGATGAAAGTTTCACTGTTAGAAAAACCTGTTTCAGTTTAAATATTTCAACATTTTTATTTTTAATGTCTGAAAGAAAGCTGACAATGAGATAAAGAATCTGTTTTCTCCAAATTCAAACTTAACCAATCCAAAAACTAAGTCTGCTTAGTAGGAATGAAAATGCTGTTTAAATAATGTATCATTTCTTTGTCTATAATTAAATTTCTTTTCTCTTATTAGCATCCATTCAGCCAGCTAGCAGAAACAATCTCAAAACATTGTTTTTCTGTAATTACAGTTTTCTACTGTACTTTTCCCACCCACATCCATTTATTGGGGAATCTCTAAGCTCTTGTCTCCTCAACAGGTTCTACTTGGAATCAGGGTACAGCTTGTCTTTGCCAAATGAATTAGCTCCTATTGCTGATGTAACAACATATGACAAATTTGGTGGCTTAAAACAACACAAATTTATTCTCTTACCATTTTGGTGGTCAGAAAACTAAAACCAAGATGGTAACAGGGCTGAGTTCTTTCTGGAGGCTCAGAGGAGAATCCATTATGTTGTCTTTTTTCCACTTCAAGAGATCACCTGCATTCCTTGGTTCATGGCTGTTTCTCAAATCACTCCAACCCTTATTTCCATTGTCACATCTACTTCTGACTGATCTTCTTGCCTCCCCATTGTGAGGAGTCTGGAGTCTTCAGATTACATTTGGGTCATCCAGATAATCCAAGATAATATCCCCATTTTAAGATCCTTAATCACATCAAAAAGCCTCTTTTACAATGTAAAATAATATATTCACATGGTCCAGGGATTATAATGTGGGTGTCTTTGGGAAGGACCTTAATTAGCCTACCACACCAAGCTGGTCAAGATTTTCATTCTCTCTTCTGGAATTTGGCCCTATCATCATAGGGTGACTGGTAACAGGGAGAATCTTTCCTAAGAATATAATTTCTTGCTTTATTTCCATATTTCATTTCCTTCCTCTGATTATGTAAAATTTTCACTTGTCTGAGCATGAACTGATCTTGCTTTTTCTATTCTTTGAGACATAATGCCTTAAATTCAGCATCTTAAATGTCCATGTTAAGAATTGATTTCTCTATACTCTTTGGTCTCCTGTGTCAGAGCCGGTAAATATAGAACATCTTATAGAATATGTAGCACCTAGTGTGAACAGTAATGTAAACTATGGACTTTGGGTGATTATGATGTGTCATTGTGGGGGGTCATCAATTGTAACAAATGTATCACTCTCGTGGGGGATTTTGGTAATGTGGGAAGCTATGCATGTGTAGGAGCAGGAACTTTATGGGAAATCTTTGTACCATTCTCTCAATTTTTTTTGTGAATCTTAAACTTCTTTTAAAAAATAAAGTCTTTAAAAATTAGCTACATAAGGGGCGCCTGCGTGGCTCAGTCGTTAAGCGTCTGCCTTCGGCTTGGGTCATGATCCCAGGGTCCTGGGATCGAGCCCCGCATTGGGCTCCCTGCTCAGTGAGAAGCCTGCTTCTCTCTCTCCCACTCCCGCTGCTTGTGTTCCCTCTCTCGCTGTCTCTCTCTCTCTGTCAAATAAATAAATAAAATCTTTAAAAAAAAAAAGTTTCTTCTTTGAATTAAGAAGAACATATCAGTGTTCTTCAAAGGTTGTAGAGTAAACAGTTGAATAGAAAAGACAGCATGAGGGAATTATTTTAGTAGTAGGGTAATTCTATATCTTGTTTGTAGTGGTGGTAACATAACTCTATGTGTATTTGTCAGAACTGGCAGAACTGTAAACTAACACGAGTATGGTTTATAAGTCACAAATAAATAAATATATAAATGAATGTAATTCTCTTTTAGGGGGATAAAACTGTCTTCGAATTACATTCACTTGTAGGAGTGAAAGCATAGCTATTTTAAGATCACACTAGCATAACTCCCTAGTTGCATTCTCCGTGAACAGGAAAACACTGTTTAGAGATTTCTTTTTATTTTTATTTTTTATTTTTTTTAAAGATTTTATTTATTTATTTGACAGAGAGAGACACAGCGAGAGAGGGAACACCAGCAGGGGGAGTGGGAGAGGGAGAAGCAGGCTCCCCGCAGAGCAGGGAGCCCGATGTGGGACTCGATCCCAGGACCCTGGGATCATGACCTGAGCCAAAGGCAGTCGCTCAACTGACTGAGCCACCCAGGCGCCCCCTGTTTAGAGATTTCTTGCATGTGAAGTAGCCTGAAGATATCAAGGAAGAATAGCAATTATTTCCAAGATGCATAATATTACTTAGCTAAAGAAAACATGTAAATTACTATCTTTTTTCACCTGAAATATATAATCTCATATTTGGAAAACAAGTGGGGGGCAGACAAGGGCTAAATTATTAGCATTTTATTTGTGTAATAGAATTAGAAGAAATGCTATTAGTTTAAATTAAAGCACAGCAAGGCACTTCTGCATAATTCAAGCAAACAATTTAACAAATAAATTCCAGCCTTCTCATTACTGATTCCTAAATTGCCAGGCAGCTTGAAGACGATGAGAAAACTATTTTATAATGAAGGGTGATCATGAGAGGGCAGAGGTGAAAATCTAGGAAAACTCACTTTCCAGGAAATAGATGGGAAGATGCAGCCAAATGTTTAATTCTCAGGACAAACTTTACATGTTGTAATTATAGAATGAAATACAAAATCATATTTCTGAAGGTGAATTCAATCATTTGAAAGAAAAGTCTTTCTGAACTCATTTGCTTCCATTTCTGTTCTTTGTTAATGCTTCAAGGAAGCAAAATAAATAACCTCAGAAAGGTGATGTTTAGGTAATACAGACAATGAAAACATAGGCCAATTATAGAAATCTGCTGTTAGATCTACACTTGCAATGCAGAAACCAATTATTTATGCTGTGGAAGACCCAGGAAAGACATACCGTTCGTTCAAATGTCCTTATTCCTGTACAAGGAATTTTTTCCTATGAGCTTCTACAGTAAATTGAATTGGGGAAAAAAACTGTATATGAACATCTCTTACCTAAACTCCTACATGTACTATAAAGCATTTAAATAATAATGAGAACTACCATTTACATCTATTTCTCCAATCCTTGCTATACAATTTGCATATGACAAAATTGAGAATATTGAAAATATGAATAAATTATCTAAGATCCAAATTTAGCGAAAGATATAATTGGTTTTCATATCTAGCTTCATCTGACATCAAAGCTCATGTCTTTTCATTTATTGATGTGCTTCTTTTTTTTTTTTTACAATTTTATTTATTTATTTGACAGAGAGAGAGAGAGCGAGAGCAGGAACAAAAGCAGGGGGAGTGGGAGAGGGAGAAGCAGGCTTCCTGCTGAGCAGGGAGCCCGATGTGGGGCCTGATCCCAGGACTCTGGGATCACAACCTGAGCTGACCGAATGCAAACGCTTAATGACTGAGCCACCCAGGAGCCCTTATTGATGTGCTTCTTTAGTAAATATTTATTGAGTGCCATTCATGTCCCAGGCATTCTATGATAGGGATCAAAACAGACAGAGTCTCTGGCCCCATTTAGGACTCATTAGAGAAGGAGAGAAAAACACTTAACAAATACTTATAAAAATTATTTTGTCATTACAGTGGTTGCCAATGTAAAGGAGGAGTGAAAGGGCTTTGAGAATGTGTTACAGAGGGATATAACCTAGTTGGAGACAGTGAGGGGAAGGAGGTTATCCAGACAGTCTGACATAAAAATATATAAGATCATAATATTCCAGAGATTAACAACAGAGATTACAAACTGATACAGGGAGCTACTACATCATTTGTAATAACTCTTTTGCAAAGTGAAGTTTTTATCTTTTAAAAACACACAGTAAACTTTATTGTATCACTCATCACCACACTGATAATTGTTTTGAAAATGCTTTTCCCAAAGCTTTTCTCCAATTTCATTACCTACGTTGGTAAACATTATTTAAGTTACCAGTCAATACATTTTCATACTCCATTACACTGATTGAATTGATAAGTATAAGATAAGGAGCTAGGCAATTCAGTTCAAAGTCAACTCATCTTTCAAGGTCCAGGTGAAATGTCATCTCTGTTATGCTTTGCTTAACAGTTTCCTTTAATGCAGAATTATTTCCATCTGAATGTTCCAATATGTTTTAACGATTCCTGCAATGACGTTTTGAAACAAATCACCCACACTCTGTGGCTTTTACAGTAGGTACTTATTTCTCACTCATGATCTATTGGACTTGCCTTGGATCCAGACTGTGGATCTGGTTTAGTTCTGCTTTACCATTCCACATTCCCCTTGAATCAACAAAAATCTGAAACACACTCTCATCATTGGCAGACCCACAGGACCACAGAATAGTTGCACAGAAAGACACAATACCTCTTGTGACTTCAGCTCAGAACTAATATACTGTAACTTCTTTCCATATTCCTTTGGCCAAACAAGTCATGGCCAAGACCAGTATAAATATTGGAAAGAAATATTGTGCCCATCTGCACAAGGCAGAAGGGATTGAACAATTGAAAACAGTAACCCAAGTTAATATAGCATAGCATTTAATATGTAAATAGGTTTAGCATTCTTTATACTATACTCAAATATATCTTAGTTACTTGTTAATATGTACCCCTGTTGGTGTAAGAAGAACCTGCCAAGTTGCATAGTGCAACTCAGAACATTTTCTTCTGCCCCTGAGTTAGCCAATATCCCCATTTTTGTGATAATTATACCATTGCTTTACTTTAGAGTTTTACAATCCAAGGGTTCAACCTTACACGATATAATTTCATTATGACTCTTTAAATGTTAGACAATTAAAAGAACGCTGTATGAATTATTTTGTGACCTGTTTTTTCACTATTCTGTTTGTGATTCATCCATGTTGACATATGCAGCTATAGTTCATCCATTTACATTGTTATATACTCTTTTATTTTATTTTATATTTTATTTAATTAATTAATTTATTATTATTATTATTTTTTTTTAAGTAGACTCCATGCTCAGTGCAGAGTCCAACTTGGGGCTTGAACACATGACCCTGAGATCAAGGCTTGAGCTGAGATCAAGTTAACATTTAACTAATCGAGCCACCCAGGTGCCCCTATTTTTATAAACATATGAATTTATAGTTTTCTTTTTTTTAAGATTTTATTGATTTATTTTTGAGAGAGAGAGAGAGAGAGCATGATTGGGGGGGAGGGGCAGAGGGAGAAGCAGACTCCCCACTGAGCAGAGAGCCAGATGCCAGGCTCCGTCCCAGGACTGTGGGATCATGACCTGAGGTGAAGGCAGACGCTTAACGAACTGAGCCACCCAGGCACCCACAATTTATATTTTTCATTATGACTTTATAAGAGTTTTCATATATCATACATACCAGTCCTATATTAAGCAGTTTTGAAGCCAAAATCTTCTCTAATTGTTGATTCGTTTTTACAGTTGTAATGCTGCTATTTGATGAGCAGAAGTTCTCATCTTAATATCTTCAAATTTATCAAAATTTTCCTTTATTGTTAGTGTGTCTTTTAAAATATATCAATAACTTGAATGCATAAACATTTTCCATTATTATTTTTATTTCATCTGAGACTGTTCCTATGTCTAGTAATGGAATGGGTGTCCAGTACAATTTTTTTTCTTACAAATGCCCAGTTGTGGGGTGCCTGGATGGCTCAGTCATTAAACGTCTGCCTTCGGCTCAGGTTATGATCCCAGGGTCCTGTGACTGAGCCCCACATCAGGCTCCCTGCTTGGCGGGAAGCCTGCTTCTCCCTCTCCCACTCCCCCTGCTTGTGTTCCTGCTCTCTCTATCTCTCTCTGTCAAATAAATAAATAAAATCTTTAAAGAAAAAAAAACAAATAAATGTCCAGTTGTTTCAGCATCATTCATTGAGGAACTAATCCTTTACTCAGTGATCTGTACAAATAAATGTTCATATTGCAACTGGGTCTATTTTGGGTTTTTTTATTCTATCCTAATGTCCTGTTTACCTCTATGCATTGATAGGTATTCTTGATATCTGTTAGAGTTAGTAATATCTTGTTTTTATTCAAGAAGAATTTTAGATCTTTTTTGTCAATGTCCACAGAATCACTGTACATGATTATGATTGGGTGGAAATTATCCTCTTTGTTATTCTTCCAGTCTTGAACATTGTATATCTATTTATGTGTTCCTTCTTGATTCCTTATTTATGCATGATAAAATAATAATTTGTTCTATAATTATTGAATTATAAAATTATAAAAATTCAGTAAATTATTGAATTTATTACTAAGCATATCACATTTATATACTATTATAAATAATATATATAAAATATATAATCCTTTTAAAATGGATTTTTTTAACATAAAGTATGTTGATTTTCATTATTTTCACTCTGGAGCAGAGAACTGATTAATCATAATTAATCCTTGTTTCATAGTCCACTCTTGGCATTGGTCTTCACTTGATTCTTCTTTTTTTGTTTTATTTATTAATTTTACTTTTCAAATAATATAATTCATGTCCATGTACAATGAAACAATTGTTAATTTTGTGTATATAGTTAATATGCATTTAGATATGTTAAAGTACTTACCCCATTTTTAGCTATTCCTTCTCATTTCTATCTCAGACCTTTCTGCTTGGAACACGTTCCTTCTGCCTAAAGTACATCCTGTAGAATTTCTCTAATAAGGTCTGCCAATTTTAATCTCCAAATTTTTAACCTAATATTGTCTTTATTTCATACTTGTTTTTGAAATATATTTTCACTGAGTGCAGGATTCCAGCTTGGCATTTGACCTCCTTAGTACTTTGAAGATATTGTCTGCAGGGTAAGGATTCAGAATGGGTTTACTCCTGGTTGGACCTCACATTGAGGCTGTAGGCATTTGGAGCCCCAACTTTAAGGAAGACACCTTCCTATATGACTCCCTTAGTAGCATAGTGTCTGGGCATTTTGTTCTGCAAACCAAAGCTCAAAGCTCAAGTTTCACAAGTTTTGCAACCACCATCAAAGCAACAGTAACTTTAGTACGCTGCTGACCTCTGTGTTCACCACTGTCCATTCCTCCTTGTGTTCCAGCATTCACTTATTCTCAAGCTAGCTCTTTTATGTGTTTGACAAAATTGCATAAAATGTTTTAGCCAGAATGTTATGTTATTTTTCAAAGAGAGGTCTTAGGATATCTAGCCAGGCATATTACTGGAAACAAAATTGTCTAACATTCACAGGTTACAAACATTGAAAAATTCTTTAATTGCTTAGGAAACATTTTTAAAAATTTTTTGCTGACGATTTTAATATTTATGTATTTGTGAACATGTGTTCTTAGGCATTATTTCTGAGTTTCATTTGCTCCTTGAAAGACAACATGGAAGAATCTATCTGGAATAGTTTTCTCCCTTCATAATTGGGATGGGTTAATTCTCATCTACAAGTCATAAGCTTGTCGCTGGCCTAACCCTACATTAAGGGCTAATTAAGCACATCTTACACAACCCCTTATCTCTATTTGGCCCTGATTGTTTTTCTGATTATTATAACTGGGCTTTCTTCTAGATCCCAAGTTGCTTTCTCCATGTTTTAGCTGTGGGAACTGGATCCCTATGTTTGTTCCTGTCTCTGAGTCTTGGTTTTGCTGATTTGACCAGTATTCCAATATTCCATGGACTGTAAGTGGTATCTTGCCATTTGGATACTAGCCATAATTTCTAGATGTCTAGGGCACAGGGTAGCCTGCTTTCTCCCTTTAACCTACTTGGTTCTCAGGCTGGAAGCAAGCATTTCTGCGAGTCTGTGTGTCCTGTGACTAATGAGTTCTGTATTAAAAAAAAAAGATTATGCAGAACACATTTCCAGCATTGTATATCCAAATGACTCAGGAGGTTCTGTGACATTCTTGTATTAATTTAGAATCAAAGGAGTATGAGAGAACTAGAGGGGAAAAGATCATTTAGAATCAAAAGAGTATATAAAACCTAGGGAGGAAAGGAAATACATGAGAAACTCCTGGGGAATAATATGTTTAGTATTAGTATGATTTTGAACCTATTAACTTAGTTTTTTCCATTATACAGATTTGTTTAAAAATAGATCAAGTTTACTTAATTGGTTCTGAACTTTTCAAGACTTGAATTTCTCAAAATTGTTCAAATACCTTAAATCAAGAAGAAATTTTTTAATTGTTGGAACACTATGTAATTCACATTTTATAACATGATATTAGAAATATTTTATTTTTTTTCAAAGATGTAGATCTTTTCAACAGATGCAGTTATCATCAATGAAATCCAAACTCGGAAGGCTGTTGAAAACTGCACTTTATGATTAATTGTACTTGATTGATACCTAATTTAAATTTCATGCTTTCCATTTTAAGTTATAAGTTTGCATCAGTTTTGTTTGGCTGTACTGACCAACAGTTAACCACTTATGTGGAAGTGCTTGCATATTTTTATATTAGTGTAGTTTAATGAGAGTAATTTTGAAGTCTAAATAAATAAAACTAAATAAATAAACTAAAACTAAATAAAAAATAGCATTAGTTTATCTCTACAGTTCAATGACACAAGTGTAAAGATTTTTTCCAGTGTAACTTCTACGACTCCTTAGAAATGTTATTAAATTCTTGCATTTTTGAGTGTGGTTTTGTGGTGTTAAATATAATTTTATGAATAAAAACTAAAAATTCTTCTTGTTTTCCCTTTTTATCCCTACCCCTTATATTTACTTCCACCACAAAGGTGAGTTCTAAATCCAAAATGTATCCCGGATTATCTGTATTTTTCCTTCTCTAATCTCTTCAGTCTAATCTAAACCAGCATCAAATCTCACAAAAACTATTAGATTTTCCTAATGGTTCTCCTACTCATTCTGGTCCACATTACCAGCTCCATCTCTCTCACACAGCAGCAGTAAATGTGATTTTTATTTAATTTGTCTTTACATAAATCACATAATGACATTCACCTGTCTGTAACTGCACTAAGGGTTCCATTATACTTTATATAAAAAACAAACAAGAAACCCTCAAATGGTCTGCAATATCTTACTAGATCTCACTTTGCCTCTTTCTCTTTTTTTTAAGATTTATTTATTTATTTGACAGAAAGAGAGAACAAGTAGGCAGAGGGAGAGAGAGAGAGAGAGAAGCAGGCTCCCTGCTGAGCAGGGAGCTGATGTGGGGATCCCAGGACCCTGGGATCATGACCTGAGCTGAAGGCAGACGCTTAACTGACTGAGCCACCCAGGCGCCACTCTTTTTTTTTTTTTTTTTTTATTCTTCCACTTTCTTCCTACTTTATTATATTTTAGGCGAACTGACCTTTTTTTTTTTTTCTCTCAAGAGAAAGTTTTTCTCAAAACCTTTGTCATTGGTATTCTCTCTCCCTGAAATGTCTTCAGTTTTTGCATGTTTTTTGTCTTAATTCAAATTCCAAGCTTAGGTAAGGCTTGCTTATCTAATGTTACTCTCCCTTCCACCTTGACCTGTCATTTTCTATCAAATTATCTTATTTAAAAGTGCTCATATTTATGCATTTAACTTATTTATGCTCTGTCTCCTTTTCAAAAACTTTTGAGCTTTATGAAATTAAGGGCTTTATCTCTTTGCTATCTTCTCTATCCTTCACAATTAGAAAGAAGCCTGGCACATAATAGGTAGCATTATTGAATAAATCAATGCACATTTTTTCAAAACAAAACTGTAAAGTATGAATACTTAATAGATTAGAAAACCAATGATTAATGACTTGCCCCAGATCTAACGAGCATTAAGAAGGAAATGAGGATGATTTTTTGACACACAGTCAGTTCTCTTCTGAGTATAGAACACCAATGTCATAAGGACCAGACCAAAATTGATTTATGACATACATCTCTCAACTTCTAATTTAGTCTCCACAAACAGAATATGTTCACCTCCAAAACTAATATATTTTTTCTTAAATGCTATTATTCCTGTTCATTCTTTCTGTTTTTAATCATTTTTCTAGTAATTGAATCTTTTTTTATTATTATGTTATGTTAATCACCATACATTACATCATTAGTTTTTGATGTAGTGTTCCATGATTCATTGTTTGCGTATAACACCCAGTGCTCCATGCAGAACGTGCCCTCTTCAATACCCATCACCAGGCTAACCCATCCCCCTACCTCCCTCCTCTCTAGAACCCTATTTGTTTCTCAAAGTCCAGAGTCTCTCATGGTTCGTCTCCCCCTCCGATTTCCCCCCCTACATTCTTCCCCTCCTGCTATCTTCTTCTTCTTTTTTTTTTTTTTAACATATAATGTATTATTTGTTTCAGAGGTGCAGGTCTGTGATTCAACAATCTTACACATTTTCTAATAATTGAAATATATATAATAGTCAGCCAGGGCCGAGTAGTTTGCATTGGTCTAACTTTTTATAGAAAGGACTATATATATTATACACACACACACACACACACACACACACACACACACACACACACACCCCAAGTATTTGAAAACAGTGGAGAGAAACCAGCAGAGGCAAAATGGGACAGGCTGCAATCCCTAAGGGAAGGGAAGATTAGCTCCACATTCATCCTAGTTTTTTTCCCCCCTAAGGTAATTATTGCTGATAGTTCTGGAGAGCAGAGTTACAGCAGAAAACTGTAGTCTTACTTAATTAAGAAGAAAGACAGTTCAGGGCTGCTAGTCTGTGACTTAAAGGGTCATATCACAGGGAAGAGGGAACTCAGCAACATGAGCCCCAAACTCTGTGTTCAAATTCTCCCTCAAGGTTTTTACTGATCCCTAGAATGCAAATGTGCATAACCAAACTGGTAAAAACAAAAACTCTCATAGAAAGTGACACTGAAGGACTAAAGTGCTAAGCAGAAATTTTAGCTACTATGGGATGCCAGTGGAAGGAGTTGAGTTCAGAGCTCACCCAAGGTAGAGGCATTGATTAATACCCCAATTTGTCAGCTGAAATCCAGGAAGGGCCATATCTTAGACGTATTGGATTAAGATGAAATGTAACAAAGAAAGAATTAAGAAAAAAAGGATCCAGATTAAATATGACAACCATTGAAAAGTATAAAACCAAACTTTCATAGGAAGAAATGACGTACCTATGTTCTTTCTGCATGGCAGAAGAAAAAATAATCTTCCATAGAGGAAGACAATATCTTCTAGAAACTTAACCAAATTTTGTACTCAATATTTTGTGTTCAATTTAAAATGGCCTGCTAAAAAATGATCCAACAAGAAAATCCGGCAAAAGAAATAAATCCAAAGGGGATTCATGTATGGAATTTTAGAGAGGGATATTATAATATGTATATTCAGAAAAACAGAGGTAAACATGGATAATTACAGAAGAAACCAGAATCAATAAAATATGAGTCAATAGAATATTCTAGAACTGGAAATAACAATTCAATAGACTAATTAGATATCATATTCGGCATACATATTCACAAGAAGAGGAGAGAAATTAGTGAAATAGAAGATAAATCAATTGGAAATATCCAGGCATGTGTGAATTATTAAAATATAAAGATGATGCAGAGATACGTTGTGTTTCAGTTATTCTTCCAATTATTTTAGGGGTTTTGAAAGTATCTGCAGGATGGGGAATGGCAGAAAATATGTATAAGTTTTAGACCCTCCTTGTCTCTAGAATAGATTCCTCTGGGCAGGAATCAGAAAAGCTACTAGATTATGTAATGGCAGGCTTCTCCCAGATGAATTCTGACACCTGGTCACATAGACATTCAAACCGTATTAGTTGTCCAAGCAGTTTTACTTCTATTGAAGTTCTTTATTCTCATGTATAAAATAGGAACGATAACCCCCCTTTCTCAAAGAGATAGAACTGAATGAAATGTTTTACGATTTTGAACTATATTACAATCCCAATTCCTGGGACATAGTAAGAGTTCAACAAATCCATGTTTGTTTTGTTTTGATTTCCTTTCTTTCCTCCAAGGTTAAAGTACTAGTTTAGGGATAAGTGGTTTCCTAATGGTGTCTCATAAACTCAAGATTTTTTGAAATTATTTTATTTTCCAGTAAAAAGCTTTCCTCTGCTTTATGTGGAGTACTTTCCAGTGGCCCCCCACTTTTCCATCTTTTATACTTCCTACATAAGTGATTGAGTTAACAAATAGCCATTCATTTGAAGCCAACTGATTATCTTTAGAAATAATATCATGAAAAAACCTCCAGTTTAGCCAAACACTATTCACAATTCACATTCAAAACTGATTAGTGTATTTGTTCTGCCTATCTGAGCAAACAAACACAAAACCAACTCTAAAATTGCTTAGCTGTAAGGGAAAATTTAACATTATTGAAAAAAAAGTGTCAATATTCCTATCAAGTAATTTGGTTTGAGACAGAGCCAGCCAAATGCACATGCATAAAATCACAAATACTTATATCTAATACAGAAAGAACATTCGAGATTTATACACAAAAAAATAAAACAAAATATAAAACAAATTAGTGTTCCAAATTTTGAGACAATGAGGGCAATAAATGAATACTTCCAGTAATATATGTTAAGTACTACTAAATCTCTCATAATGAATACCTCAATTTTTCATTGCCATAGTTTCTAGATAATAAATTTGGTACTATATGTATAATCCAAGCTATGTCATAAACTAATGCTCACCATTGTCCTTCAAACTAATCTTCTACCTTTCTACTTACATACCAGCCTCTACCTCTAACCTCCTATATTCAAATTGAATATTGTCACCCCTTTGAAGTATTTTCTGACTGCTCTGTCTATATCCTCATCCCTCAGATTCTTAATGTATTCATGACTTTATTTATTTATTTATTTATTTATTTATTTATTTATTTATTTATTTATTGTCACTGCATTGTGCTGGATTTTTTTCCCTAAGTTTTTATTTAAATTCAAGTTAGTTAACATATACCATAGTCCTGGTTTCAGGAGTAGAATTTAGTGATTCCTCACTTACATATAACATCCAGTGCTCATCCCAATAAGTGCACTCCTAATGCCCATCACCTATTTAGCACATGCCCCCACCCTCCTCTCCTCCAGAAACCCTCAGATTGTTCTCTATAGTTAATATGCCTCTCTCTCTGTTTCTATTTTTTTCTTCCCTTCCCCTATTTTCATCTGTTTCATTTCTTAAATTCCACATATGATTGAAATCATATGGTATTTGTTTTTCTCTGACTGATTTATTTCACTTAGTATAATACTCTCCAGTTCCATACACATCATTGCAAGTGGCCAGATTTCATTCTTTTTTTATGGCTGAATAACATTCCACTATATATAGATACATGTCTTCTTTGCAGAAATGTCTGTTCATGTCTTCTGCCCATTTCTTGATTAGATTATTTGTTCTTTGGGTGTTGAGTTTGATAAGTTCTTTATAGATTTTGGATACTAGCCCTTTATCTGATATGTCAGTTGCAAATATCTTCTCCCATTCTGTCAGTGGTCTTTTGGTTTTGTTGACTGTTTTCTTTTTGCTGTGCAAAATCTTTTTATCTTGATGAAGTCCCAATAGTTCATTTTTGCCTTTGTTTATCTTGCCTCTGGAGATGTGTCTAGTAAGAAGTTGCTATGGCCAATGTCAAAGAGGTTGCTGCCTATGGTCTCCTCTAGGAATTTGAGGGTTTCCTATCTCACACTTAGGTCTTTCACCTATTTTGAATTTATTTTTGTATATGGTGTAAGAAAGTGGTCCAGTTTCATTCTTCTGCAAATCACTGTCCAGTTTTCCCGACACCATTTGCTGAAGCGACTGTCTTTTTTCTATTAGATATTCTTTCCTGCTTTGTCAAAGATTAGTTGACCATATATATTTGTAGGTTCATCTTTGGGTTCTCTATTCTGTTCCATTGATCTATGTGTCTGTTTTTTTGCCAGTACCATACTGTCTTGATGATTACAGCTTTGTAATACAGCTTGAAGTCCAGAATTATGATGCCTCCCACTTTGCTTTTTCTTTTCAGCATGATTTTGGCTGGTTCCATACAAATTTTAGAATTGTTTGTTTTAGCTCTGTGAAAAATGCTAGTGCTCTTTTGATAGGGATTTCATTGCATGTATAGATTGCTTTGAGTAGTACAGTCATTTTAACAATATTTGCTCTTCCAGTCCATGTGCATGGAATGTCTTTCCATTTCTTTGTGCCTTCTTCAATTTCTTTCATAAGTGTTCTATAGTTTTCAGAGTAAAGATCTTTTACCTCTTTTGTTAAGTTTATTCCTAGGTATCTTACGGTTTTTGGTGCAATTGTTAATGGGATTGATTCCTTGATTTCTCTTTCTCCTGCTTCATTATTGGTGTATAGAAATGCAATAGATTTCTGTATGTTGATTTTACATCCTGTGACTTTACTGAATTCATCTATCAGTTCTAACAATTTTTTGGTAGAATCTTTCAGGTTTTCAACATAGAGTATCATGTCATCTGTGAAGAATGAAAGTTTGACTTCTTCTTGGCTGATTTAGATGCCTATTATTTCTTTTTGTTGTCTGATTGCTGAGCTAGGACTTCTAGTACTATGTTGAACAACAGTGGTGAGAGTGTATGTCCCTGTCATGTTCCTGACCTTAGGAGAAAAGCTCTCAACTTTTCCCCATTGAAGATGATACTCACTGTGGGTCTTTCATATACAGCCTTTATGAAGTTGAGGTATGTTCCTTCTATCCCTATTTTCTTGAGGGTTTTTTATCAAGAAAGGATGCTGCATTTTGTCAAATGCTTTTTCTGCGTCTATGGAGAGGAGCATATGGTTCTTACACTTTCTTTTATTAATGTGGTGTATCACATTGACTGATTTGCAGATATTGAATCACCCCTGCAGCCCAGGAATAAGTCCAGTTGATTGTGGTGAATAATTCTTTTAATGTACTATTGGATTCAACTTGATAGTATCTTGCTGAGAATTTTTGCATCCGTGTTCATCAGGGATATTGGTCTGTAATTCTCCTTTTTAATGGGGTCTCTGTGTAGTTTTGGAATCAAGGTAATGCTGGCATCCTAGAACGAGTTTGGAAGTTTTCCTTCCATTTCTATTTTTTGGAACAGTTTGAGAAGAATAGGTATTAACTCTTCTTTCAATGTTTGGTAGAATTTCCCTGGGAAGCCATCAGGCCCTAGACTCTTGTTTTTTGGGAGATTTTTTATTACTGATTCAATATCTTTGCTGGTTATGGGTCTGTTCAAGTTTTCTATTTCTTCCTGTTTCAATTTTAATAGTTTATATGTTTCTAGGAATTTATCCATTTCTTCCAGATTGCCCAATTTGTTGGCATGCTGGAATTTCGTATTAGGATAGATTGTTGCCTTCCAGGAGAGCCATATTACAAGATCTTTACATTTCCCCAAGTGTGCAAATATAATATGTTTAAACAGATCTTTGTCTTTTCTACAAGTCAGTTTTGTTGGAATCATAAGATTTTATTTGTCTACCTTCATTTTACAATACTTGCCATTTCATCACCCATACGTGTTTATCTTTCACCTATGACCTTTTCATACATAAGCAGTATTAGTGTTCCTCCATGAGAATTTATGCATATATAAGGGCAATAAAAGAATAGCACCAGGAGATGTATTAATATCTGTGGTTAGGTTCATTCTTTAGTTCAGTGAGTTTGTCCACCAAATGAACCAACTTCAGTATTTTGCAATTCAAATGTAGGCTTTATTAATCATATAAAATGCTCTATGTCATTAGCCAATAAGTTTGCTTGTGAGTACTGGGCATAGTAAATATTTAATTTGTCTGTTCCACAGTTCTATTCTACTTTTCTTACTCTAGAAAATTTACCTTACTGTTGTATATCTCCTTTTCAGCTTCTAGATGGTAAGGTTTTATATGAGATGCTGTAAAATTTATGTCCCAACTGTACCTCATAAAAAGGTAGATTGACCCAAATATTTATATTAGCTATCATTGTTAATGGCCTCATAAACTCAAGACTTTAGAAATTATTTTATTTTCCAGTAAAAAGCTTCCCCCTGCTTTATATCATTAGCCAATGGGTCATATTCAATGATAATATTAACTATAATTGCTTTTCTATGTAATTCATTTTAATTGGTTATAAATTACATTTAATAAAGTGCACAGATCTTAGCACTACAATTCAATGATATTTTATGCATTTAAACACCCCTGTAAACTTCCATCCAGGTGGACATATAGATCTTTCCCATCACTCCATCATCTCTGTCCTCTAATTACACATATTAGACTTTTTTTCAATGTCTCATTTCTCATCTTTTCCCTCTGTGTTTCTGTTTAGACATTTTCTATTGTTCAGCATTGTGTTTACTACTCTTTATCCTCTATAGTTAGTTATTAATTACATCCAATGATTCTTAATTTTAGTCATACTATTTAACAGAATGTTTGTTAGAATAATTTTTGTAGATGTTAAATATCTGTTGAAATTCTCCATAAGTTAAGCTATTTTGTCCATATTTTCTTTAATTCTCTTTATTTTTAGTGCTCTTTCTCCCAGAACTGCATTATCCCACCTTGTACATGGACACCTCAGAAGTCAGCCAAGTAATCTGAAGTACATTTTTACACAGAATCCTGAGGCTCCTTAAATGCATTTGCCTGTATTTCAGTGTCTTTCCCTACATGTCTTTCCCTTCCTTCTCTTCTCAGCAAGGCTGGGACTCCCTGCTTGGGATTGACAGCCTTTTGCTACAGTTTGAAAATTACCTTGAAGAAGAAGGCTGAGGTAAATGTGAGGCTCCTGTCACATGTTTTCTTTCTCTCAAGAATGGAAGCTTCCAACTGATTGCTTCCTATACCTGTAAAACTTTTGTTTTATAAATTTTGTGCAGCTTTTATACATTAATTTTGGCCATTTTTAATCTAAATGGAAACATGAATTACATGGCTTTTGTGTTCCCTTCACCCTCTCATGTATTGTGTGTCAAGTACAGTTTATTTATTCATCTCAAATTATGAACATGCCACAATTATTTCCACAGTTAGCATTATCAGGTCATTTTTAATCTAATTTTTACCTCTGGCATGATTTAATTTACACTTTGGCTTTATTTTATACTTTCCTTTATATTATAATGAGCTTGGTAACTTTTAAGTTGTTTACTAGATGTTAGCTTATTTCCTTTGTAAAATGCTTAGTTAAGTCTCTTGCTCACTTTTCTATTCTTCTTTCTTCTTACAGATTTACAAAAGTTCATCATATGTCCTGGATACTTTGTGTTTTGCAAATATCTTCTCAGTATTTATAATTTAATAGTGTCTTTTAATGAACAGAATTTCTTAATTTTTAAGTAGTCCATATTCTCAATGTTTTCAGGGATGGTTAGTCCTTTTTGTGTCCTATTTTAAAAATATTATGTTTTCAAATCATGTATCTGATAATGGGGTAGTATTCAAAATATGTAAGGAATTTGTACAACCCAATAACAAAACAAAAACAATCCATTTAAAAAATTGGCAGAGGACGGGGCACCAGGGTGGCACAGTTGGTTGGGCGTCCAACTCTTGGTTTCCACTCTGGTTGTGGTCTCAGGTTCGTGAGATCATGCCCCATGTCAGGCTTCATGCTCAGTGCGGAATCTGCTTAAGACACTCTCTGCTCCTCTCCCCCTGCACTTTCTCTCTCTCTCCCTCAAATAAATAAATATTTTTAAAAAATTGACAGAGGATCTGAATAGACATTTTTCCAAAGAGGACATACAGGTGGCCAACAGGCACATGAAAAGATGCTGAACTTTACTAGTCATTAGGTAAATGCAAATCAAACCCAATGAGATACCACTTCACCTCTATTAAGGTGACTATTATCAAATAAAAAAACAAATGAAAAATAAAAAATATTGGCAAGGATGTGTAGAAATTGGTATTCCTGTACACTGCTGATGGGAATATAAAATGATGTAACACTATGAAAAAAAGTTTAGCTCTTCCTCAAAAGCTAAATAGAATTACCGTATGATCCAGCAATTTTATGCCTAAGTTTATACCCAAAGGAACTGAAAGCAGGGTCTTGAACATATATTTGGATGCCACTGTTCATTACCGCATATTTCTCAATAGTCAAAAAGTAGAAACAACCTATGAATGAATAAAAAAAATGGTGTACATAATATATAATGGGATATTACCATTATATATTATGGTATATAATATATAATATTATGTACCATATATACACGGTATATGTGGTATACACGGTATAATATGGATGAAGTTTGAAGACATCATGGTTAAGTGAAGTAAATCATACACAAAAGGACAAATATCCTATGCTGCCACTCATATGAATTACCTAGAATAGGCAAATTCATAGAGACAGGAAATAGATTAGAGGTTACCAAGGTTGTGGGGAGGGGGGATAGGGAGTAACTGCTTAATGATTAAAAAGTTTCTAATGAAAACTGGCGATGGTTGTACAACATTGTGAATATGATTCCACTAAATTGTACAATTTAAAATGGTTAAAATGAAAAATAAATAAAATGGTTAAAGTGGTAACCTTTATGTTATGCATACATTATCACAATTAAAATACCAAAAATATGTTGTCTATCATATGATGCATGATCACAATGAATCTTCAAAATGAGCCTGTATTTTCTAGAGCCACTCCAATTAGGACAGTATCTTAACTCTCACTGTGTCTTCACTCCTACATAATTTTATCATTAGAATAGTTGCATCTTTCTTTCACCAACCGGATCTTGCTGATTCTACAGTAGTCAGGCCCCAGATCTTCAATAAAGCCTTCTTATTTTCATTTTCCCTTTGTTTTCCCTAAAATGTATCATTCCTACTTTCAAAGTAGCCCTAAACTGTTCACTCAATATTCTTCTGATCTCTTTGCTTTATACCCGCTACTCTTTCTTCTCCAGCAAAATCTATGATCGTTGTTTCATACTTATGAAAGCTAATGTTAGTAAGAATATAATTAATAGCAGTAGTAGAGTAGCAGCAATAGAAGGAGTAATTATAAAGTAATTCATGGAATTACCACATCACAGATGCTCTTAGACATTATTCATACAATATTTCACTACTAAATGAAGGACCTAAGGGTTGAAACCAGATCTACCTGCTCCAAAACCTGTGCTTGTTTCAGGCTGTTTAATATTCTCTAGAAAAATTTCTGAATATATTAGAGTATTCATTCTTCTTAATTGATTGACTCTATATAAATCCCTTTGTGTTTTCATCCTATTAAAATTTGTATGAAATTATTCAAATTATTTTACATAATATTTTTTAAAATTTTTTTATTATGTTCAGTTAGCCAACATATAGTGCATAATCTTTTCTTAAAATTAAGTAAATAAATAAAGCTGCCAAAGTTCTCTTCTTTATTTCATAAATCATTTGTGATTTTTTCTTCTTTTTATTATTGACCAAATATAAGCCTTGATTTTTCAACTATACTCTTAATTTAATTATATGGTTTAAGTAAGTTGTTATTCTAAGATGTTTAAATGCTGGACTGGGAGCTTGTTTTCCCAGTCCATCTCCTGACTTAGCATTTTTCCACTTCAAGTACCCACACCCCTTTTCTCACCAACACCTGCTTCAGAATAAAATCAGATACTGATTATTTCTAATATATTAAAATATATATCAGTGATCACACTCTTCCAGTATAGATGATTGGTGCCCTCAATGGTTGGGGAATGGAAGGCTTGTTCCATGGTTACGAGAATTCCATGGATCAATGACTACATGAGAAAGCTTTGTGTCTTTATTTTCTGTAATATCATATATTTGCTTATTTACTCTCTGGTGCTATTTTTGATTTATAATTCATATTTATTTTAATTTCTCATATATATCTAGTCTTTGTCCACAGTTCCTATCTCACAGCTCCCCAGATTCTTGGAATTTCCTGTGTTGAAAGTGATAAAGTTGTATTTCTTATGTTAACAAGGTGACTTTTGGATCCCACCTAAGGATTGGGGCTGGTTGCCAGGAGAACCAACCATATGATTAGAGGATTGGAACTTCCACTACCCCCATCCCCAGATCTCTGGGGAGGGGGGGGGCTCTAGTTTGAATCAGCCTATGGCCAATGACTTAGTTAATCATGACTATGTAATGAAATCTCCATTAAAACCCAAGGGGGGAGCTTTTTGGTATTTCTGGAGAGCTTCCACTCTTGGGAAACAAGAATTCTTCTACATGCCACCAAGCCAGGCTCCCAGCTCCATGAAGACAGAAGCTCTCCTTTGTTTAACCTTGCACTTCATATCTTTTCATCTGGCTGTTGATTTGTGTCTTTATCATATCCTTTAATAAACTGGTAAATGTAAGTCTTTCCTTAAGTACTGTGATCCCTTCTAGAAATTAATCAAACCTAAGGAGGAGGTCATTGGAACCTCTCATCTGTAGCTGTTGAGCCACAAGCGCAGGTAACAGTCTGGGGCTTGTGATTAGCATCTCAAGTTAGAGAGTGAGGGGCTGACTTGTAGGACTGAACCCTTAACCTGTGGAATCTGATGCTATCTCCAATAGATGGTGTCAGAATTGAGTTAAATTCTTGGACATTCTACTGGTATCTGAGAATTGCTTGGTGTTGTGTAGGTCGCAAACCCTGATAGATTATCCCATACTTATGTAACTCTATGTGAAAAAAAGAGTTTCCATGTAAGAAATGGAGGTATCAATCAAATCTCGTTTGTAAGATGGAGATTTAACTAAATGATTTTTTGTTATTTGTTCTTTCATTTTATGGTATTATTCCACAGCAAAGATATCAATAATCTTTAGATTCGTTATTACAATTTGTTTACATCAGTAATCTTATGGAAAAGAAGAGTAAAACTCTTACTTTCCAATTTCATTAAATGATTTAATAAGGAAAATTGGCTAAATTCATTCAGTTCTTGTACACAGTATACAAATCTTTGTGTGATACTTTTTTGAAATTTTAATGCTATTAAAAATACTGGAATTTATATCAAACATATTTTTTGAAACCAAGCAGTATGGTCAAGATTCCTTTGAACTTAATTATAAATGAATTTAATTTAAACTCCAATAGTTTTCAGTAAATGATTTATTATAATATCTGATGCATAGTCTTTTCAATAGTAGAATAACTTTCTAGTTCATTGCTGTCATTTGAAAATGACATAAGATCTTGGTTTGCTTAAAATATCTTCTTATTGCTGATGATTTATTGTTGTAGGTATTTCAAATAGTTAATAAAATGTTCTTATTTATCACTACAGTTTTAAAAAATATTTTATGAATTTGGGGTCACTGCATCAATCATTTATGTGAAAAGAAATCATCTTTTTAATTGATAATATTTTGTAAAACCAAGATAACAAACATATAAACAGATAAATAAGATATATAGATATTTGTTTAGCATCTATTATATATCAAACTCTGTGATAAGTACTTCAAATATATAAGTGGATAAAACAGAGCTCAGTATTTAAGGAGCTTAATTCTAACAGATTAAAAATCAGAGGAATTTAATAGTCCTCTTATCCTTAAAAGTTCCCAACGTTAGTGACAGTAAATTAGTAAGTCATTTTAATAAGTGGAGCTAGAAGTTTACTTCCAAGTCTTAATATACATTGTCTGTCTTCAAATTTTCATGATTATTAGTACTTTTCATTCTGCTTTACAGTAGAAACTTGATTTCTTATATATCAGTCTTATATTTTTAATAAGTACTTAATATTTTAGAGATGCCTTGGTGGCTCAGTTGCTTAAGCATCTGCCTTTTGCTCAGGTCATGATCCCAGGGTCTTGGGATCGAGTCCCACATCGGGCTCCCTGCTCAGTGGGAAGCCTGCTTCTCCCTCTGCCTATGGGTCCCCCTGCTTGTGTTCTCTCTCTTTCTCTTTCTCTGACAAATAAATAAATAAAATCTTTTTAAAAAAGAATTTAATATTTTATTTTACTCCATATAACAGTATTATCTCATATTAAATCCAATCTATATAAGCCTCACAAAAATTCTTTCATGATCAAAGTTCCTGATACCTGTCTTAAATTGTATCCAAGGAAACTATATGTTATGCATATATATGATGGCATACAGCATGAGCAAGAACATAGTTGCATTTCTAAAGACCTTCACACTCTTACTTCGGATATCTACACTATAAAGATTTTTCAAGCAATATCAGAAAATATGCACACTCCCAAAATTGTGAATAATTACAACTAGAAAGTGATTCTAATGCAACAGCTCATAGACAATTGCCTAAGACATTTAATGTTTGAGATAATTGACCTGTTGGGCATGCTAAGTATTCATTTATGTTCTCTTAACTTTCCTTCCTAAAATTCGTTTTAATTAGAATGTCTGGAAATAATATACCTAACTCAGTTTCTTGCAGTAATTCATTTACCAAATTCCAAGTAATTCCTAGCCATTCAGTTTTAATAGGAAGCCAATATGAGAATTTTAGATTGTAAAAAATGTTTTTGAGTCTGTTGCACATCTGTAGTTGCAGACATTGACATTTAGATAACAGTCCACATAATAAACTTTCGATTGTGACTGGAAGAAGTTTGTTCATGCCCATAAACATATTTACTTTCTTTCATCAGATAGAGAACACTTATAATGAAATATGCTTCCATTTAAGGGTTAGTGGCCAAGAGAAGCAGCATTAGCACTTTGTTTAACAATATTAACTACCAGAAATCGGGTAACCGTTTCTTCTACGTCTTATTCCTTTTACTGTCATATTTTGTTTAATTTTCTTTTTAAAAAGAGTTTTAATGAGATATAATTGTCTTACAATAAACTGCAAATTTTAAGATACTTCAAATTGATAAATTTTCCTATATGTATATACTGAGGAAAACATTACCAGAATCAAGATTAAAGAACACATCCATCGCCACCAGAAAGTTTCCTAGTGCCCATTTATTCTCCCTCTCCTTCTGCCACTCCTTGCACAACCACTCTTCCCTTTGTCCCCAAACAACTATTGATCTATTTTATCCCTACACAGATTAGTTTGAATTTTCTACAATTCAATATGAATAGAATCATGTGCTTTGTAGTCTTTTTTCTCTGTATACTTTCAATAAGAATAATTATTTTAAGATTCATCTATAGTATAGCATATATCAATAATGAATACCTTCTTACTGATGAGTAAGATTGCACCATATGACCATACCGTAGTATTGATGAATATTTGGATTATTCCTAGTTTTACACTATTGCAAATAAAGCTACTAGGGACATTAATTACAAAAGTCTTTGTATGAGCATATGCTTTTATTTTTATTGTTTTATATCTAAGCAGTGATATGAATATATAATTTGTGTATTATTTGTATTGGTATTACTGAATTTTGAATCACTTATATTAGCTATGGTACAATATTTTTATCGGATATGTTATTTGTAAATATATTGACTCTTTGGCTTGTCTTTTCATTCTTTCAACAGTGTCTTTCAAAGAGCAGTTTTTAATTATAATGAAGTCTGATTTATCAATTTATTCTTTTATTAATTACACATTTAGTGTCATATTTAAGCAATCTATACCTAATCTCATACAGGTGGCTGAGAATCCTCCCCTGGTCCCTTGGCATATGGTGCCAGATCCCACACCTCCTACAAAGGCACTTTTTTCCAAAGATAGATGCCAAATTGTTGTTGTTGAGGGACGAATACAATGAGGAATGTCTTATAAGGCCATCTTGCTGATGTCACCAAAGTAAACACATTTATAGACATTACATTGATGTGGTAAATAGATATTTCCCTCAAAAAGTTTATATTCTAGAGGAAGAAGACTGAATAAACTAATAAATGTATGGTGTTAGGAGGTGATATGTCTAGATGAAGAAAAATAAAGCAGAGTAAGAATAAAGAAAAATGGGCAGTACTACTCTGTTACAAGGAGATCAGTGAAGGCATGTCTTTTAAAATGACATTTAAGCTAGGCTTGAAAGAAGAGAATGAGGGATTCACATGATATTTGAGGAAAAAAGACAGTGTCGAGTACAAATACCCTAGGGTGACAGTTTTCTTATTAAATTAAGTCATATAAAATGGCCAAAAATTGACCATTTTTTGCCTATCTAAATCCCTATGTCACAATTCAACCTTACAACCTTCAAGGAACTGTGAAGAGGCCTATAAATGTGAACAATGGTAAGTGAAATGTTCAGAAAGATAGGGTTATGAAATAGACCATTTAGCACCTTGTAAATCCTGAGATGTATGTTTGAGTTCACTCTGAGGGAACTGGGAAGCTATTAGAGATTTGAAGAAAAGGAGTAACATTATATGATTTGGATTTTAAAAGGGCCCCAGAGACCACCATGTCAAATCCCTGTTGGATTACCCTGCCTTGCAGGTAGGGTAAAATCTCACACTCCTCTCAGTTCTTGATAACAGAGGGATAAAGTGAAAGTAGGAAGAAAAATTTGTAAACTATTATAATAAAAATTCTTGGACTTTGGACCAGTGTCAGAGATGTGTTGAGAAGTCTTTGGGTTCTGGATATGTTTAGGAGGAATTGTCAACAAATATTTTTGGGCAGTTTAATATGAACGTGAGAGAAAAGGGGGAGTCAAGTATGCCTCCAAAGTCTTCTGCCTAAGCAAATTGAAGAATTGGAGCATTGTATACTAATATGGGAAAAAACAAGAGTACAAAATGTCATCTAGGAGCAGAAATCTGGTTTAAGACAATTGAGTTCTAGATAATTTTGAGAAATCTCTTAGGCAAATCTCTTAGTTGTTTCAAGATAGCATCTAGATATACAAGTAGAATTCAGGGCCTACATTTGGATGAGGTATGCAAATTAGGAATTTAGCAGCACATACATAGCATTTGAACTTATAAAATTGAATGAAATAATCTAGGAAATGAACATATAAAATAAACCATACCAATACCACCACAGCAAATATATCTGGGTTTGAAAGAATGAAATTAAGTGCTCTAATTACCAGAAGTAAAAGGAAAAAATGATGTCAGACTGTAAGTATAATTTCATGCTGAGACAAACAGTTGAAGTTCTAGATCCTGATATGGGTTCTAAAAGTTAGGGGCTGAATATGTAACATACACTTGTAAATGTGAAACAGGTTTCTGAGCGCTCAGAATGGAGGCAGTTGGAACTGAGACTCTTGTATAAAGATTGGTTATTCTAAAAAGGCTTCATTTATGAAAAGGGAACTAGGAAAACTCTGATCATATTTCCTGCAATATCACAAGATTATGTACCATCTGCCTCATCTCTTTATTGGGGAGAAATCACCCAGGAGCAATAAAAATTCTATACCCACACTGTATGGGAATATTGGAGCTGAATTAATACTTCCTGCAAGTTGCCTAATTTCAAAGCCCAGAAATAATTAAAATTGTCCACTATCACTGAAAACTATAGGGTCCAGGGGCACCTGGGTGGCTCAGTTAAGTAGCCAATTCTTGATTTGGGCTCAGGTCGTGATCTCATGGTCATGGGATTGAGTGCCTTGTAGGGCTCCCCACTCAGAGGGGAGTGTGCTTGAGATTCTCTCTCTCTTCTCCCTCTATCCCTTCCCCAACTTGTGCTCTCGCACTCTCTCAAATAAGTAAATAAATCTTAAAGAAAGAAAACTATAGGGCCCCGACAGAAAAGAATGGAAAAATCCCTATTTGGACACTTGAACCATCAGTGTACAAGAACACTCTACCGGGAGAAAAAATTGAACCCCACTGAAGGCAGAGTTAATATGCCCCTCAGGATCAAAGGGAAGGTTTGCCTATAGTAATGGAAGACAGAGATGGTATCTCCCTATCGAGCAAAGGATAGGAATGATTCATTATTATAGGTTCTTGTTCTCTCAAGTCAGTTTCTTTCCTGTAGTGAAACCCACTGTGTTTACAGGTATCATCAGATTCTCTTTACTTCATCTTATGGGAATTGGGGCTTGGAGATCCAGTGCAAAAATGTTGATACCCTGGTTACTGATAATGCTGGGAATGAGAAATAGATTTTTGTCTCTGACTCTGTGGTCTCATATCTTATATCAACATCCAGAAAACTATGGAGGGCTCACTTGTTGCCTTGCAGGTAGGGTAAAATCTCACACTCTTCTCAGTTCTCGATAATATTCTCTCTCATTTTTCAATATATTCATGAGCTATTCTGTCTGCCTTCACTGTCTTCTGCCATCTCACTCCTCTAAGCCTAGATTTATAGCTAGTTAACTTCTCTTTGATCTTCAAAACTTACCTGAGGTATGATTTCCTTGAGAATAATTCCCTATCACCATTTTAACTGGCTATCTTTATACTCCCATAACACCACATATCTTCCCCCCCTCCTTAGGCTTCTCTTGGGTGTGACAGTTTCTCAAATTTGCCTTGCTTTTTTCTTAATATTGAGGTAAAATTGACATATAACATTGTATTAGTTTCAGGTGTACAACATAATGATTCGATGTTTGTATATATATATTTGGAATGATCGCCACAATTAATCTAGTTAACATCCATCCCCATACACAGCTACAGTTTTTTTTTTCTTATGATAAGGACTTTTGAGATCTACTCTCTTAGCATCTTTCAAATATGCAATATTTTATTATTATCTATAGTCACCATGCTGTGAATTACATCTCCACGATACTTTTTTTAATATCCTAATATTAGCTTTCTTTTTGTTCCTATGAAAAAAATTTCTTATTGATTTTCCCATGGGTATTTGTCATCAAATTTGTTTATTCTTAGTGTCCCTAGAACCAAATCCATGTGGTCTAGTACATGAATCAATAAATAAGTTTTCCATGAATTAGTTAATAATAGACCTAACCCCTGTTAGAATGGCCTGGGGATCATTTCAGTTTTTTCCTCACATTCACTCAAACCTTTTATCAACTATTTATCACAAACTGTCAACTAACAGGTTACAGAAATGATAGATTACTTAAATTTGACTTCTTCCTACCCAAAACCAGGTTTGTTGTTAACATTTGTCTCAGAAATATGTTAACAAGGATAAAGTTACTACTTTTTCATATATTTATTATGATAGGAACTTAGTGCTCTGTCCACTTTCTGTCTGAAATCTGCAAGATTTGTATTCTATTTTCTGAAAATTGTTACCTGATTAGGATTTTTGCATTCCACTAAGCAAGCACCTAAAAATCATAGCTTTATGTTACCCCTTGAACTGTAGATTGTATATGATATATATTTATATTACATAAATTCCCTCCATGGTGCAGGAGCTTATATATTACAGATTATAAACCTACCTTAATGGATAAGCCTCCTATCACCAGGAAATATAGTATGCCCCCAAAAACAGGATGACAAAATCTCTCCTCATAGATTCCCTTGCCTTTGTTTTTGTATCAGTCTTGGATAATGACTCAGGTATCACTGATACTTAGCACCATCTACAGATTTCTGTCCCCAACACAGATTACTACCAATGTATAATACTAGATTGGGGGGGCTGTTTGCCCTAATTTTCTAACTCAAAATGAACAACAACAAAATCCACAGCATGGATAAAACTTCTCTCTAGATTTTACAAATCGTTCAAAACTAATAAAAACTAATAAAACTAAAGAAATAAAACCAAAAAATGCTGGGTACACAATATGGCTTTTCATTGATCCTTCCCTTGGGTTCACTTATGTGTTGCCCTGTTTTAAACATGGCTGTTTTTATATCTACTTCCTGGACTGTACTCTTGTAAGAGTAGCCATTTATTCCCATCTACGTCTCGGTTGTTCAGTTTTCAACAAGTCTAACAAGAACACTATCAGAGACACATTTAAGCGTTACCAAGACCAATTCAATTCCATTTAGTGATTCTTCTTCCAGCATCAGTTAATGATTATCCAGTGTTCTTTGTCACAACGACTGTATACACACACACACTTCACCAAGAATAATCAAGATACATGAAACACTGTAAATTTTTTGTCAACATTATAGAAAACATTGTAGAAAAAGCATTTCTCCAAAAATATGTTGTTTGCGGAATTTCAATTTTGCTGTATGCACATGGCTTTTGAAATAATCACACAACAATTTTCTTCTTTAAAGTCCCACTTTATATATGACTCCATCATTTCTTACACAATGGTTTATTTCTTTACTTCATGGTTCCTTGGGTATTGATTGAGTTATGACCTCTACTTTCTAGCTTTGTAACATCTTTTTCCCCCTGATTTCTGCAATTCCTATCAAGGTTTTAAAGATCATAAGGCCAAATTGCTGAGTTGCAAGTACCTATCATTCTTTCACACCTGCTATCTCTACACGAAGAAGTTGTACCAGTCATACAGTCCACATATATTAGATCAACTCTTCAGGCCCTTCCTTCCTCTCATATCACTTTATTCAGAGACCTTTCCCTATGAAGTTGATAATTGAGCTCTCTTTTAAGTATCACACTATCTTGCCTTAGGCTTGGTGAGAAAACATGTATAATATTTAAATTATTTTTAATCATATTTTCTTTCTAAGTTAAAAATTAAGAAAGTTAATAATAATTATTTATTATTAATAAAGTAAATGGTCAAGCACTTGGGTCTATGGAGTCAAAATAGCTGGCTGGAATCCTCTGTAGCTATGGTAAAACTCTGGGATTTGGGGCAAGTTAACTTACCTATTTCTTCCTCAATTCCATCATCTGTAAATGGTGGCATTAAGGACACCTGTCTTAAAATGTTTTTATGAAGAAAAAATGAGGTAATGCAAATGAAGGATTATAATCACCTGGAATAGGGTTATCATTCAGTCAAGTGACCTTTTGTTTATGTGGTATCATGGAAATTTCACCATTCACAGATAAGAACTTCATAAACATCTCTGATGACTCCAATGATGATTTAATATACAGTAATCTCTAACTATGTTTACCAGTCAGAGAGAGGCATGTGTTGTGCATATTAAGGTTTTAAAATACTGGCAAGAACAGATTTGGTTACTTAGAGATTTTTTTTTAATGAATCATTGGTAGGATACAGCTGTGGTTTGAAGGTTTTCGTACAATATACAGTAATTAGGATTTTCTTCCACTTTCATTTACTGCAAATGAGACACACTAATTGATGTATTTCCCTTTGTTTACCAAAAGAAAGTCTCTCAAATACTTATTGAACACATCTAATGTGGTTTTAAAATTAAAGTAGAAAAATAAATATTTTAACTTCAAGACAGATATCCCTAGTATTTATCCTAGGGAACTAAGCCTTGCAAAATTAGATGTCTTATCATCTTGGCAGTAGGCATTAGCAAACATTTTACATTCCACTAGAATTGACTCTCTTCCAATATACTAAAATGGTGTTGGGTCTTAAACTCCTTTCTCCTAAAAGTTGTAATTAGTACAATAAGCCTACTTCAAGTTTGATTGAATTCCTGTTAAATATTAAAGTTCCACAAATAGAAAATATTATTATATAAGCATACACTTCTGACATTATGAAAACTTCAAGGAAAAAATAATAATTTTCTAGTGAAAGACAGATGAATCTGATTTTTAATTTAATTGATTTATGCATATTATAAACTGAACATATCTTTATCATTAAATTACATTAAATATGTCACCTGTATATTATGTCAAATAATTGGTAGGGTAAACCTATGTAGTTAACAATTACCTTATTTCATTAATATAACAACTATTTGATGTAATAAATACCCTTATTCTATTTTGTACATAAGAAAGCTAAGACTCAATTTGAAAGAGCCAGTAAGTGGTGGAGGATAAAATTGGAACCCAGGTCTGTAGAACTCCATAGTTCGAATGTCTCCACTAACTTTCATGCACCTTCATCACTCACAACACAGCATAATGTAACTAAAACTGATATAATTTAGTTATTTTAGTTCACAAAGAAAGTTTCAAATAATATTATGGTATATAATATTAATATAGCCTACAACAATTTATTTTCTCTAGTCAATATGATTTCAGAGTATTCCAAAATGTTTTGTAAATCCCCAAAACAGATTCAAGTAAACATAAATTTAGAAAAATAAGTATTATAAGTACTTCAAAAGTGAAAGCAATCAACACCTTGAGCTCGCCTACTACTTAACTGATTTGATACCAAATTTGTCTTGGAACTTTCTAATACTAGGACAAGAAATATCTGAGCTTTTTGACTTATCTATCACTCTTTTCCAATGTAATGTATTTGGAATGAAGGACAGATAGAGACAGGAAAATGAAAAACAGAAATGACCTATTTTTTGTTTTTTATAGATGCCCCAAGAATTTCAGGAGAAAAGTTGATTGTAGACAAATGCATAGAAATAATCAAATAAATATGGAAGCAAAGAGGGGTGCCTGGGTGGTCAGTTGTTTAAGCATCTGACTCTTGATTTCAGCTCAGGTCATGATCTCAGGGTGGGGTCCTAAGATTGAGCCCTTTGAGCTCCCCCCCAGATGCTCAGTGGGAGTCTGCTTCCCCTCTTTCTCTCCCTCTGCCCCTCCCCCCACTCATGCACACACTCTCTCTCTGGTTTCTCTTATTTCATTTTTCCCTCCCTTCCCCTATGATCCTCTGTCTTGTTTCTCAAATTCCTCATATCAGCGATATCATAAAATACTTGTCTTTCTCTGATTGACTTATTTTGCTTAACATTATACCCTCTAGTTCCATCCACATCATTGCAAATGGCAAGATTTCATTTTTGATGGCTGCATAATATTCCATTGTATATATACACCACATCTTCTTTATCCATTCATCTGTTGATGGACAATATTCATTTTTTAAAAAAATGCACAGAGAAATTTCATTAAAAATACCAAATTCTGGGCTATAAGACAAATTCTAGCATTTTCAAATGACTTAAATAGTATGAATTATATTCTCTGACCCCAAGAGCAGAGAGGCCTGTAGCCTAAAATACCAAGGGAAAAAGAAGACTTTCTCACTGAATTCACAAATGAGAACTAGTTCAGAATAAAATTATAAACAGGTATAGGTCATGGAGAAAACATCAGAGCCATTGCTGAATCCATTAAGAAGAGTAGTAGACCATTTCCTTGCTCTTTTTTTATTTTATTTTAAACCTATTTTATTTATACATATCATATACACTAACTAAAATTTGAAAATATTTCTCTGAAGAAAATGGAGTATATTTCACCAATGAATCAGTTTTAGATATTCAAGTCTGTCAGAGAAGCTGAGATAACCTTGTGCCTTCACATTAAACTGTGAGGCAAAAAAAAATAAAAAATAAAATAGTGCCCAGAGTCATTTATTATAAATGACTTTCTCCCCTTCCATCAAGGCATTATCTTAAATTCAAAAATACTACAGAATTCAAATTTATCCATCCAGAAACTTAAAACTGGTTTAAACCTGTGATTTACAAATTCTACTTATAGGAATTAGCTCTAAGTTAAAAAAAAAAAAAGCAAGAATGTGTGGAAGATGTATATCTAAAGGTAATCATTACCATAAAGCTAGAAACAGGAAATGAATATTTTAATAGGGAATATATTATTCACTTAACAAAAATAGTGTTTATGAAGAACATTCAGTCTGGGGAGGACAATACATGATACCAATATGTTAGCAGTAGTTCTTTCTGTATTAGAGATTATGGGTAATATTCTTTATGATTCTATATTTCCCAAAATTTTATAAGTATAATTGACATATTGCATTTTGGGAAATGGATAATTTTAATTTATCAATAAAATATACTATAATTATCAAAATCAGTAGATAATGCTTAAGTAATGTTGCATCAGAGAAGAAATGTTGAGACTCTCCAAGACTACTCAATGATGACACAGAAGGCTGAAGTCTTCATTTTTGTATCAAAATTTCCAAGAGAAGTGACAATCACTAATGTTGAAAGGAATGATGATAGAGCACAGGGAATTTTTATGGCAGTAAAACTATTCTGTATGATACTATAGTGGTGATAAATATCATTGTAAATTTGTCCAAACTCATAGTATGTAGAACACTGAGAGTAAACCTTAATATAAACTATGGAGTTGGGGAGATAATGATATTTCAACATAGGTTCATCAATCATAACAAATAGTGAGGCTATGAATATGGGAAATCTGTACCTTCCTCTCAATTTTGCTGTGAACATAAAACTGCATTTAAAAAACATAAAATAGATTTAAAAAAAGGGAAAATGGTGATGCAGGAATGGAGAATGTCAAGCAGGGCATCACAAATAGATCAATTTAAATCATAAGGCCATTTATATGAATTCAAGTGCTTTAGAAATTTATTTTTGCACTTGTTCACTTAGAAGTTTTTTAATGGTTATTATGTTCTATAAATTCTGGTGAATTACATTAATACTCTGTGCAATAAAGCACATGTAAAACACCTTCACTGCTAGATGACAGTACATTTATCTTTGTGATCCAATAGCATTGGGGTGTTACTGTATTCCTAATTTAACATGACAAGCACAAAACTGGATGATATGTGAATGTGAACCATGTAATTGAACATACAGAACATAGGTCATGGAAAACACATCTCATGTTTAGGACAAGCCCTATAGTAACAAACCAAAAAATCAAAAAATAAATAAATAAGACAGGTTCAGAAAGGTTCAGTGAGAAAATAAATTTGTTAGCATTTATAAGGCAATACATATAATGATTATTTTATCAGTAACTATAATACGTCTGCAGATATTATACCAATACCAAGTTCAAAATAAGATATGACAAAAACCAAAATGTAAGTGACTGTTTTGTAGTACTTCACATGAATATAATAAAACCAAAATCCAGGGCGCCTGGGTGGCTCAGTTGGTTGGGCGACTGCCTTCGGCTCGGGTCATGATCCTGGAGTCCCTGGATCGAGTCCTGCATCGGGCTCCCTGCTCGGCGGGGAGCCTGCTTCTGCCTCTGACCCTCCCCCCTCTCATGTGCTCTCTCTCTCTCATTCTCTCTGTCTCAAATAAATAAATAAAATCTTAAAAAAAAAACCAAAATCCAGATTTCAGAGTCAAAATGTGAGTGCCCTATGTAAATGAATAGGTAAGCTTTTTGTTTTTTGAGTTTACTCATACCAGTAAAAGTCCAATATCCCTGGTCCCCCAGGGAGCTAAAGTGTCAAAAAATCTAAATCAATAGGGTCAATTTTGCTATGCATGAATCATTTTCCTACTTAAACTCTTACATAGTTTTAGGTTGAAAATAACAATTTTACTAAAATTATTATCATCACATTTTTGTGAAACATTTGTATAATCTGACAATGTAGTTAGCAGTTCACAGAACATATGGTGTCAGTGACTGGGAGCCAACTAATTAAATAATAAAAATTGAAAACTCAAAAAGATATTAAAATTAAAACATTTTTTTTGAATGTAGAGGAAAGGCCCTGTTAACAATAAATAAATACATACATACAAAAACCAGGACATGTTTTCTATGACAAGAGTTGAATTTAAACAAAGCAAGGTAAAAAATGTGGAAATCATCTATATTATTTTAAGAAAAACTAAAGTACCTTTAACATAATTATCTTCAAGTTTGAGGCAAAAATGTTAAGGCATTTATTGATTGATAATGTTCTAAGTTTTCTCTTTTATCAAAGTGAGAGCATATTTTGATTTTTAACTCAAATTTTCCAATTTCAAATTCACTTCTGGGATATCAACCATAGATGCCTTCACAAACAGTACTGGGAGCTTCTGGAAGTCATCAGGAGGAATACATATCAATCTGAAAGATTTTGGAGGGGCTGGTTACGGGTTTGAGGTACTACTCATTCAATTCTATCATTAAAGAACTATTTATTATAGAATATTATGGGTACCTGGGTGGCTCAGTCAGTTAAGCATCTTCCTTTGGCTCAGGTCATGATCCCAGGGTCCTGAGATCAAGCCTCACATTGGGCTTCCTGCTCAGTGGGGAGTCTGCCTTTCTGCTCTGCTCCACCCCCCCCCAACATGTGCACGCTCTCTCTCTCACAAAAATAAATAAATAAATAAATAATTTAAAAATAAAAGAACATCTTATCATACAGTATAGATAAGTTAAATATGGTTCAAAATAAGCAGAATTATAGATTACAGTGATACATAATATTGATGAACCAGTAATTTTTCCTGCTATATTGAAATATAATTGACAAACTATCTATTTAGAATGTACAATGTGATGCTTTGATATACATATACATTGTGAAATATTTACCACAACTACTTAATACATCCATCACCTCACGTGGCATTTGTGTGTATGTCTGTGTCTGTGTGTGTGTTAAGAATGCTTAACATCTAGTCTCAGCTAATTTCAAGTATACAATACAGTATTATCAACAATAGTCACCATGATGTATTTTAGATAACCCCCAAACTTATTCATCTTATAACTGAAAGTTTATACCATTTGAATAACATGACCTATTTCCCCCACCCCACAAACCCTACCAACCACCATTCTACTCTATTTCATTGAATTTGACTATATTTGTTCTTTTAGATTCTGCATATGAGTGAGAACATACAGTATTTGTCTTTATCTGTCTGACTTATTTCACTTAGTATATTGTCCTCCAGCTTCATTCATGGTGTCACCAATGGCAGGATTTCCTTATTTCTTATGGCTGAGGACTATTTTATTGCATATATATGTATATATAATGTTCAATATTATGTATCCGTATATCATATATATCATATATATATTGCATTTTCTTTATTCCTTCATCTGTAGAGGAACACTTAGGTTGTTTTCATATCTCAGCTATTGTGAATAATGCTGCAATGAATATGGGAGTGCAGATATTTCTTCCAGATACTGATTTTGTTTCCTTCAGATATATACCCATAAGTGTGAATGCTGGGTCATATGGTAGTTCTATTTTTAATTTCTTGGAGAAACTCTATGTTGTTTTCCATAATGGCTGTCTTAATTTTCATTCCCGTCAACAGTGTACAAGGGTTTCCTTTTTTCCTCACCTTCACTAACTCTTGTTATACCACATCTTTTTGATAATAGCTATCCTACCAAATGTGAAATGATATTTCTTTGTAATTTTGATTTGCATTTCCCTGATGATCGATGATGTTAAGCATCTTTTTATGTGTTTGCTGGCTATTTATATGTTTTTAGAAAAATGTCTATTCAGGTCTTTATCCTGAAGGCAAATTTTTTATTGCATTATTTGGTCTTTGATATTGGGTTGTATGAGTTCATGTATATGAATATTTTACATGTTTTAGATATTAATCCCTTATTAGATGCATAGTCTGCAAGTATTTTCTCCCATTCAATAGGTTGCCTTTTCATTTTGTGTATTGTTTCCTTTGCTGTGCAGAAACTTCTTAATTTGCTTTAGTTCCACTTATGTATTTTGCTTTTGTTGTATGTGCTTTTGATACTATAGTCAAGAAATCTTTGTCCAAAAAAGAAAAAAACAGAAATCATTGCCAAGACCAATAAAAAGGAGAATTCCCCTTTCTCTAGGAATTTTAAGACTTCAGATCTTACACTTACAGTTAATTATTGTGACTGCTATATAATAGAGGTCCAGTTTGATTTTTTGCCTGTGGATATCTGGTTTTCCCAGGACCTTTTATTGAAGAGATCATTCTTTCCCCATTGTGTTCTTGATACCCTTGTCAAAGAATAGTTTAATGTTTACATATGGGATTGTTTCTGGGCTTTCTCTTCTCTTCCATTGGTCTATATGTCTATTTATACACCAGTACCATACTGTTTTAGTAACAGTGGCTTTATAATATATTTTAAAATTAGGAAGTTTGATATCTCCAGGTATCAGAGCTTTGTTTTGCTTTCTCAATTTTATTTTGATTATTTGGGGTCCTCTGTAGCTCCATATGAATTTTAAGATTTTTTTTTTATTTCTGTAAAAGATGCCATGGGATTTTGATAGCGCTTGCATTGAACTGTGGATCACATGGGGTAATATGGAAGTTTAACAATATAAAGTCTTCCAACCCATGAACACAGGATGTCTTTTCATTTATTTATGTTTTCTTTAACTTCTTTCATCAATGACATAGTTTTCAGTGTACAGATTTTTCACCTCCTTGGTTAAATTTATTCCTAATTTTTTATAATTTCTGATGCTATTGTAAATGGAATTTTTTTCTTAACTTCTTTTCAGTCGTTCATTATTAGTGTACAGAAATGTAACTGATTTTTGAGACGCCTGGGTTGTTCAGTTGGTTAAGCATCTGCCTTAAGCTCAAGTCATGATCCCAGAGTCCTGGGATCAAGTCCTATATTGGACTCCTTGCTCATCAGGGAGCCTGCTTCTCCCTCTTCCTGCCACTTGCCCTGTTTCTGTCCCCCCCTGACAAATAAATAAATAAAATATTTTTTAAAAAAGAAATGTAACTGATTTTTGTATGTTGATTCTGTATCCTGCAAGTTTACTGAATTCTTTCATTATTTCTAACAGTTTTTTTCACGGAGTCTGAGGGATTTTTATATATAAGATTGAGTCTTCTCAAAGAGAAACAAATATAGTTCTTCCTTTCCAATTCGGATGCCTTTTTATTTATTTTTCTTATCCAATTGTTCTAGCTATGACTACCAGTACTATGTTGAATAAAACTGGCAAGAGTAGGCAAGCTTGTCTTGTTGCTGATCTTAAAGATTTTATTTATTTAACTGAGACAGAGAGAATGAGCGAGAGAGCAGGAGCAGGGGAGCAGAGGGAGAGGGAGAAGCAGGCTCCCCGATGAGCAGGGAGCCTGATGCGGGGCTCGATTGCATGAAAAATTTTGAATTCTGTCAAATGATTTTCTGCATCTATCAGGACTATCATATGATTTTTATTCTTTACTTTGTTAGTGTGGTGTATCACATTTATTTATTTGCATATGTTGAATAATACTTGCATCAGAATGATAAATCGTACTAGATCATGGTGTGTGATTCTTTTCTATCAGCATACCTCCGGAAAACAGAAATCCCACCAGTTATTATTCTTAAAAAGAAAATTTAATATTAAAATGATTAATGAGAATCAAATAAGTGATACTTACATAACTGAAAATACAAAGAACACTAACATGTCACAGAGTTAATAAGTATAGAAAGCAGCTTCCACTCCTATGGCTAGGGAATAAAGGGAGGAAGAAACATTGGAATTATTACAACTTAGAAGCTTGGAGAAGCCTCACAGAGCTGAGGCTAGAACAGGTGAGAAGGGGAAGAACTCAGCTACAAATGATGTCTCCATGTTTAGAGGAGGAATCCTGTGGGGGACAAGAACACCAAACTCTGTAGGGAATGTGCTCACTGGCTGGGGCTGGTATCTCCTAGAGAGCATGAAATAGTTTTAGCACAAACTGGATTTAACTATTGGGATGCCTGGGTGGCTTAGTTGGTTAAGCATCCAACTCTTGATTTTGGCTCAAGTCATGATCTCAGGGTTGTGAGATCAAGCCCAGCATGGGGCTCTGTGCTGGGCATGGAGCCTGCTTAAGATACTTTCTCTCCCGGGTGCCTGGGTGGCTCAGTTGGTTAAGCGACTGCCTTCGGCTCAGGTCATGGTCCTGGAGTCCTGGGATCGAGTCCCGCATCGAGCTCCCTGCTCGGCGGGGAGCCTGCTTCTCCCTCTGACCCTTCCCCCTCTCATGTGCTCTCTGTCTCTCTCATTCTCTCTGTCTCAAATGAATAAATAAAATCTTTAAAAAAAAAAAAAAAAAAAGATACTTTCTCTCCCTTTCCCTCTGCCCCTCTCCCCCACCTGCTCATATGTGTGCATGTGACACACTCTCTCTCTTTAAACAAAACAAAACAAACTGGATTTAGCTATTGTGACAGGTACAAACTGTCAATTCCAGAGTGAAGAAGCATTGCCAGAGTAATGCTTCCAGGAACAGAAAACAAACAGGAAGTCAATCAGAAGCAAACAAAACATGTGCTCTCCTCCTTCCTCAGCTTTTCCATTTCCTCTTAGCATCCTGTGTCCTAAGAGGACACAGCTGGCAAAACAGAAAAGTGGTTTGCAGAATTTCGGTTGCAAACTCTCAAGATGAGTATAGAAGGTTGTGTTTGGAGCTGAGAGGCCATAACTTAATGACTAATATATCATAGCAATCTGAGTGACTTAATGCACAAAGAAAACAGATAAAGTCCAAGAACTTTGTATTCTTTCTGCATGCACTGAAGTAGCAATCACTTTCCTCTCCATCAAGAAAGAACGAATGCTGGAAATTTTGGCAGCATGTGTTATATCAAGTACATGCCAGATAGTGGAACTCAATCATCTCATCTGCTCAAAGTCCGAGGCTGAATCTTGGCTTTCCAGACCATAAGGAAATAATCCAAAGATAAAATTTCAAAATGATAAGAGCTCTACAGAATATCTCAAGTACAACTTAAATCAAGAGAGTTAACAAAATTGAATTTACTGAGAGGTAATTTGTATTTGATCTCTCCATGCTAATTCTAAAGGCTCTAATCTGAATTGTGTGGCAGTTGGTTACTGGTACTATAAACTGGCCTCATCAAGCCTACTCTGTGATCAATGCCTAACATATGGAATCATTTATCACAAGCCTGAAAAAATTCGCAAGAACAAATTTGGTCCTCCCTACTTCTTTCAGGAAAGACATATATTGTATCTCCATTTTAATTAATAGCACACTTAATCCTTGGAAGGTTATGTAATTTGCATAAGGTAGAAAATTAAAACATTGAGCTTTTATTTCATAGGTCATAAAAATCAAATCTTCCTATTCATACTTTTTTTTTACCAGTTTTAGTGTCTTATTTTTTAAATCAGACCAAGTATGTAAGTTATCAATTCATATTTCCATCCAAAAAATACATAAAATGCTTACTTAGAGAATAGTATTCTAGAACCATCTTGCAAGTGGCTTCCAACTTATGACTGTTAAATTTTCAGGACATGTTAAACTCAGCCATTATTAATGGTGAAATTATTTAAACTTGCAATTAAGTAATGTTAAAACTAAAGTAATAAATACTTATTACTTTCTACCTGACTATATTTTATAATTATCTATGCTCTTGAGATATTTTTGTCTATTATATCTGTATGGTAGAATTATAATGATGTGCTACTGCATGTCTCTTCTCAACTCTGTGTCCAGCAATGTCAAGTTCATAGATTGAACTCAGCTATGGTGAGATAATTTATACCTCAGAAATTGGCAGAAACTATAAGTCAGGACTTGATTTATTGTCTTACTGACTAAAACAGAGGCTGATAAAAAACATTCTGTGGATCAAACCTATCCCAGTGCCTCTTCTGGTACATATCTTTTTAACATGGCCCAACCCATTTACTTACATATCGCCTAGGGTTGCTTTGGAAATACAAAGACAGAGTTGAGTTATAACTTTATGATCTGCAAAACCTAAAATACTTACTCTCTGGCCCTTTATAAAAAAAAGTTTACCATATTCTGGTACAAAGTTAACAAAGTGATGAAAAAACATAAACAATGTAGATTAAAGATAAAAGTGTGTCAGATATATAGCACAATGTAGATGGTCTATAGCAGAAAAAATGAGGCAATATTCTTCCAGTGTTACTTGATTTGACAAGAAAAATTCTCCCATCATTAATGGATGAGTAAATTTCTACTTATGTAGAAAGCTGAAAGGGCTTTAGTTTAATATAATTTTTATGATGGGGAAAAATAGCTAAATAGTAAATCATAGTAGATCATGTCAGACTTAGTGACAATAAATCTGAAAAAAGAGTCAGTTGATTGGACTACACTAATGTCAAATCATGGTTGAGTTGCAACCAACCGCAGGTTGGTTAAGAGTAGGTAGGTATAAGAGTAGGCTGGCATAAGAGTAGGTTGGTTAAGATTAAGAGCATAGCGAAAATCAGTGAAAACATTCTGTGAGAAACAATGGCTATATGGAATTTACAAGGAAAAATATTGTATATTTTATTCTTATTTATAAATTGTGTACTACATATTCCTTATATTGGTAAAATTTATAACAAATTTGTGTAAGTTTATATACACCTATTTTTTTCCTCACAGAGGAAACATTTATTAGTCCATCACTGTATGGGAGAAACATTTTTAAATATTTCTTTTAAAAATATCTGCTATAAATTATAAAAATAAATGTCACATAAATTTAAGTAAATATTACCCATTAATTAAAAATTTATACACAGTCTTTATATAGGGTTAATATAATGTTCAACTATCAGAGTTAAGTTGATCTCCTTGGGCTATCAATCACTGAGAAATGAATCTGTTCATAAAGGATAGCAAAAGATGACTTTAAGCACACTTAAATCCAGAGAATGTTGACTTAAACAGTGACTGAAATATTTCCATCCTTTGACTTCGGTTATTAAAAATAAGATTTTGAGATTTGATTTAATATGGAGACATCAAATTTAAACTCTAAAAATGATACAGAGCTGTTATAAGAATAATTTGCCACTCAAGAGTTTGGACCCACTCCAAGATAGGAAGACTCACTGCCTTCTGGAAACTAAGCAGCACTTAGGAAAAATGAATCATCCAAAATAACAGATCTTTGCCTGTTCACTCTAAAACTATACAGCAGATAGCAAGGCTTTGCTCAAATTCCTTTAGCGACTCCTCCTAATGTTTAGGATAAAGTCTATACTCCTTAATATGCCACTCCTATCTCTGTGCATTCCCCATCCTTCTCTAGCAACTCCTCTCTAGCACTTCTCTAGCAACACTGGCTTCCTTCCTGTTCCTGGAAAATATCAGACCTAAAGGGCACTTACACTTGCCTTTTCCCTCCATCTAGCATAACTTTGCCCTAGATTTTCATATTGTTATTCTTCATATTCCTCTGCTCAAATGTTATCTCTAAGGACTTTTTTCAGACTATGCTCCATCAATACTACTATTTTCCCCTATCTTTCTCTGTCCTATTTGTCTGACATATTTATTTGCATCACACATCCCAAATGGACATTATTCTATTTGTTAAGTGTTCTCTCTTTTTTTTTCCCGTCTCCTACTAGAATGTGAGCTCCATGGGAGCTGAGATTTTTGTTTTGTTCTTCACAGTATTCTTCATGATTAAGGAGCATCTGGAAAGTAATAGCTGCTCAACAAATTGTTGAAACAGATTGTTGAAAGAGAAAAGAAGGAAGGAACAGAGGAAGGCAGGAAGGCAAGAAGGAAAATTTTCTTTCCTCTAATGTGATCTGCAAAATACTTTTTAACCAAAAGAGATGTACCATTTGGAGAGAACCCAGACATATTCTGACCTACCCTTTTTATTCTCATTTTCACATTTTTTTTGTCTCTCATGCTGGGCATATTTTGACTCTTTGTACTGTTGAAGCAATTAAGATTTTTTTTTTTTTACTTAATGCTTTTTTAAATTTAAATTCAATAATTAATATATAATGTATTATTAGTTTCAGAGGTAGAGGTCAGTGATTCCTGTCTGATTATATTCTTTTTTTTTTTAATTTTTTTTTTTTCTGGTTTCAGGTCTCTTCTGATTTGTTTACTCTATATTTCTCTGCAGTAGTTGTTGCCATTTTAGTATTTGGTTCTCTCATTCATCTATTATTTTCTGGACAGAATGACAAGACAGAAAAACTCACCTCAAAAAGGAGAACAAGAGAGCATACTGACTGCCAGGGACCTAATCAGTACGGATATAAGTAATATGTTGGAACTAGAGTTCAGAATAACAATTTATAAAGATACGAGCTGGGCTTGAAAAAAAGCATAGAAGACACTAGAGAATCCCTTTCTGGAAATATAAAATAACTAAAATCCAATCAAGTTGAAATAAAAAAGACTATTAATGAGATGCAATAAAAAATGGAGGCTCTAATTGCTAGGATAAATGAGGCAGAAGATAGAATTAATGATATAGAAGACAAAATGATGGAGAATAAAAAAGCTGAGAAAAAGGGAGATAAACAACTACTGGATTACGAGGGGAGAATTCAAGAGATAAGTGATACCATAAAGTGAAACAATATTAGAATAATTGAGATCCCAGAAGAAGAGGACAAAGAAAAAAGCTGGGGGGGGGGGGGGAACGACAGAAAGTATATTTGAGCAAATTATAACTCAGAACTTCCCTAACCTTGGGAAGGAAACAGGCATTCAAGTCCAGGAGGCACAGAGAACCCCCTCAAAAGCAATAAGAATAGGTCAACACTCCAACATATAAGAGTGAAACTTGCAAATCTCAGAGACAAAGAGAAAATCCTGAAAGCAGCTCGGGACAAAAGGGTAACAACCTACAAGGGTAGAAACATTAAACTGGCAGCAGACCTATCCACAGAGACCTGGCAGGCCAGAAAGGACTGGCATGATATATTCAGGGTGCTAAATGAGAAAATTATGCAGCCAAGAATACTTTATCCAGCTAGGATGTCATTCAAAATAGGAAAGATAAAAAGCTTCCAGGACAAACAGAAACTAAAAGAATTTGTGAACACTAATCACAGTGGCTTTACAGGTAATACAATGGTACTAAATTCATATCTTTCAATAGTTACTCTGAATGTAAATGGGCTAAATGCCCCAATCAAAAGACACAAGGTATCAGATTGGATAAAAAACAAGACCCGTTGATATGCTGTCTGCAAGAAACTCATTTTAGACCCAAAGACACCTCCAGATTGAAAGTGAGGGAGTGGAAAACAATTTACCATGCTAATGGCCATCAAAAGAAAGCTGGGGTGGCAACCCTTCTATCAGACAAATCAGATTTTAAACCAAAGACTGTAATAAAAGATGAGGAAAGACACTGCACCATAATTAAAGGGTCTATCCACAAAAAGGTCTAACAGTTGTAAATATTTATGCCCCTAACATGGGAGCAGCCAATTATATAAACCAATTAATAACAAAATTAAATAAACACATCAACAACAATACAATAATAGTGGGGGACTTTAACACCCCACTCACTGCAATGGACAGATCATCTAAGCAGAAGATCAACAAGAAAATAAAGGCTTTAAATGACACACTGGACCAGACGGACTTCACAGATATATTCAGAGCATTCCATCCTAATACAACAGAATATACATTCTTCTCCAGTGCACATGGAACATTCTCCAGAATAGATCACATCCTGGGTCACAAATCAGGTCTCAACCAATACCAAAAGATTGGGATCATTCCCTGCATATTTTCAGACCACAATGCCTTGAAACTGGAACTCAGTTACAAGAGGGAATTTGGAAAGAACTCAAATAAATGGAGGCTAAAGAGCATCCTACTAAAGAATGAATGTGTCAACCAGGAAATTAAAGATTTTAAAAAATAATGGAGACAAATGAAAATGAAAACTCAACTGTTCAAACCTTTGGGATGCAGCAAAGGCAGTCCTAAGAGGAAAGTATATAGTAATACATGCCTTTCTTAAGAAACAAGAAAGGTCTAAAATACACAACCTAAACTTACACCTAAGGGAGCTGGGGAAAGAACAGCAAATAAGGCTTAAACCTAGCAATTAAGATTTTTTATACTCTTTGTTTTTTATGGGAAAATTAACTTCCTGCCTAAGTCGAAAGTTAAAACAAAAGCAAAAAACAAAAACAATCTCTCATTTATCTGCTAATCCCCTGTATATTAGATAAAAATAAATACTCTAAAATATTTCATATGATACAATAAACAACTATTTTTTGGTGCAGTCAACTGTAGCTTCTTGTTAATTTTTTTATGCTTGCTGTCATGAAGACTTTTGTAATATTGAGTATGAGACACTATATTGACAGTGATTATTACTAAAAGAATAATTCAATGGTTTTAGATATTGAGATTTACCTACCTGAAAGCAAAAGTTTATACCAATGATAATCACTAAAGCCCAACTGCTTCAGGGATTCTAATTTCTTGGCCAAATCTGTGTTTCAGTTTATTATCTAGTGTCAGGAAGATGCCCATATCTGTGACAAATTCCAAATTAAAATAATTATCGTAGGTAGATTTCCATTCTTTTACATTAGTTTAGAAAATGCAAAGATGTAGACATTGATTTATTTATCCCTTAGATAGGTTTAATGCTACGTCTTTGTAACACAACCTAACAAATTTATATTGAGTGCCTAATAATAGGTGTTTTATTAGACACTGGAGTAGTCCAATAAATGGTGAATAATGCACAAAAAATAATAGCTAAAATTTATTGAGTATTTACTACATGCCAGTTACCCTTCTAAGTGCTTTGCTTCTATTAATTGACTTAATCCTCACAAAGGAAAGGGAGCTTCTCCTTGCTTATTGCCTCTTCTAAATTTTCAGTTATCTATCTCAAAATTCAATATTATTCACTATCCAAATTATTGTCCTGATCCTGGATTTCAGAAAACACACACATGTACACACACATACACACTTCCTGCTTTCAACATTATATATTATTTTTATGCAGGAACTGCTCCCTTAATGTTTTCAAGGTTATTAAAATCTGATGGTATCACTAACTAGTATTAAAATTCTGTTATTATTACCTTCATTAACCAAACTGTGTAAGGAAATCAAGGCCAAAAGAGAAAGGTTAGAGTAATAGCAATACCTAGATAGCACTTAACATGCTCCATCCACAGCTCTATATTCTTTATATACATTAGCTCAGGCTTTGCTGAATAAACTCATTTAAATCTCGAAGAAACTGTGTAAGTCAATTACTATCACTGTCATCCCCATTTTAGAGATGATGAAACAGGACTGCAAAGAAGCAAAGCAATTTGCCTGAGGTCACACAACAAGCAAAGGCAGAGAGGATTATTGAAGACAGATAGTTTGGCTCCAGGATGAATTGCTTAAGGGAATTTTTTTAAATACAGATAATGAGAATTTATGATGATAAGGCAGAAAGATAAGAGACTTTAGTGTTACAGACACGCTGATTTGAATCTCACTCAGACACTTTCAAGCTGTGAACTATCCAGGAAGTCAATTAAGCATGACGTCTCAATGTCCTCACATGTAAAAGAGTGATAATTGAGGGTTGTGTGAAAATTAGAAGTCACATCTGATGATCCAATGTCTGATATAAATCAAGGTAGTATCCAGAGCTATTTTTATTAACAACTTTCCTTTTGGATACCTGAGGCCTTTACTGTTTCCATATAATTATAATGTTATTTTATTTCTCTTGCCCTTGGCCTGTGTTAAAGACAAGACAATAAGACCCCAAATCGAGTCACTTATATGCTAAGTGCCATGTCACGAAACTGAGATTTACTTAATTACAGTTTGGCTCTCCCAGAAATGGAATATTTAACCAAGCAATCAAGAATGGCCTGATCAGCCTTAGTAAGGTAATCTGCCTGATAGACCTCTGTCATCCCTGTAGGGAAAGTAACCTTGCACTAATGGATCTACTTTCTGCCCAGAATAACTTCCTGTTCCTGCTCCTTTCTGCCTATAAAATCTCTTGCCTTGTGTAACTCTGTGGAATACCATTTTTAAATTTGTTTTTAAGATTTTATTTATTTATTTATTTGAGAGAGAGAGAGAGAGAGCAAGAGCACAAGTGGGGGAGGGGGGTAGAGGGAGAAGGAGAAGCGGACTCCTGGCTGAGCAGGGAGCCCAACATGGGGCTGGATTCCAGGACCCTGGGATCATGACCTGAGCCAAAGGCAGACACTTAACTGACTGAGCCACCCAGGTGCCCCTGTGGAGTCCCTTTATATCTACAGATTGGATGCTGCCTGATTCATAAATCACTGAATAAAGCCAATTAAGATCTTTAAAATTTACTCACTTGAATTTGTTTAACACTGATAAAGACCTTTTGGTTTGAAAAGAGAATAGTTGATAAAACTTGAGTTCCTGCAGATATTTATTTTGATTTCAAGTTTTTATTTAAATTCTATTTAGTTAACATATATGGTAAAATTGGTTTCAGGAATAGAATTTAGTGATTCATCACTACATGTAACACCAAGTGCTCATCACAAGTGCCCTCCTTAATACTCATCACCCATTTAGCCCATCCCCTGCTCACCTCCTTCCATCAACCCTCAGTTTGTTCTCTATAGTTAAGAGTCTCTTATGGCTTGCTTCCCTTTCTCCCTCTTTCTTTTTTTTCCCCTTCCCCTATGTTCATCTGTTCTGTTTCTTAAATTACACATATGAGTGAAATATATGGTATTTGTCTTCTCTAACTGACTTATTTTACTTAGCATAATACACTCTAGCTCCATTCACTTCATTGTAAATGGCAAGATTTCATTCTTCTTTTATGGCTGAGTAATATTTCATTATATATATATACCACTTCTTCTTTATCCATTCATCAGTCGATAGACTTTTAGGCTCTTTCCATAGTTTGGCTATTGTTGATAATGCTGCTATAAATATCGGGGTGTGGGTGCCCCTTCAAATCAGTATTTTTGTATCCTTTGGGTAAATGCCTAGTAGTGCAATTGCTGGATCATAGCATAGTTCTATTTTTAACTTTTTGAGGAACCTCCATACTGTTTTCCAGAGTGGCTGCACCAGTTTGCATTCCCAACAACAGTGTAAGAGGGTTCCCCTTTCTCCACATCCTCACCAATATCTGCTATTCTCTGTGTTGGTAATTTTAGCCATTCTGACAGGTGTGAGGTAGTATCTCACTGTGGTTTTGATTTGTATTTCCCTGATGATGAGTGATGTTGAGCATCTTTTCATCTGTCTGTTGGCCATCTGCATGTCTTCTTTGGGAAAATGTTCATGTTTTTGCCCATTTCTTGACTGGATTATTTAATTTTTGGATGTTTAGTTTGATACATTTTCATAGATTTTGGATACTAATATTTTCCTGCAGCTATTTAAAGGATTAATAAATAATTTCATAATCATTTTTATATTTCTCCTCACTCTTTTTCTTTTTCAGGAGCAAGAACCACACAGTGATATCCTTTGAGAATATTCTGGATAACCATATTTTTTCCATGTTAATGATGACTGTCACAAAAATATTTAGCAGAATCTAATCACCCTATTAATTATAACTTATCACAAATAATTTTTTACTAATTGATATACCTTTTTGTGGATTTTTCTTTAGCTAGAGGAAATTTGTATTATATACAGGGATTTTCCTTTTACTTTATCTTTAACTATTTTTTAAAAGATAAAAACAAATAGGACTTTTTAATAATCAGTTATAAATGAGAACACAGAGATTGGATATTACCTACCAATATTAATAAAATTTAAAAGTATGAAGAATTAATAGAGAATAACTTTTAATTATAAAGCGATGTTTTTAAACTTTAAGAAAACTTTGTACTTTTCTCGTTTTAGGTTTTGCTTCCCAATGTGAATAATTTTGAGATAACTAACCTTAGAACTCATTTAGAAAATATTCAAACTGATTAAGAGTCACTGCAATTACTTCAACTTTTGTACAAATATCTATTCTTGCCAGCATGCAATTCCTCCTCACAGAATACTGAGAATTTACTCCAAGTAGTTTAAGCAGAGAAGAGAGAAGTGGGTGGGGGAGAAGAGAGAGAGGGATAGAGAAATATTGGTTAAGCTCAATCATGGTGTTTAAAGGAGTATGTAGCTATGGAGAAAGCATAGGGAGATGATGTCTGCTAAGTATTTAATCCTATTTAACAAGGAAAGTCTACATTTCCTGTCATCTTTTGCAGTGGTAGAAATTTAGAATATGTTTTGTGTCACATTTGCATTTCATATAATTGCCTTCATATTGCACATACGAGGTGAATTTCTCAACTTGTGTACTCAGCATGGGGTAGAATGCAGCTTCCACCTCATTGCATTCAAGTTGTTCGCCTCTACTTCACATACCATGGCAGGATGAAACCAGCCAAAATGTAAGAAATACCGGCAATATCTATCATAGGATAAAATGGTTTTATATTGTTAAAGAAAAAAACTTATTCATGATACTTGTTGAAGATGGGTAAGGCAGACTTTATTCAGGAACAGGGTGGAGAGGGTTTGTGGATGGAAAATTACTAAGAGGAAACATCATGGGTAACAGGGAATTCTGGCTAAACTGACCTAACGGTTCTTGCTGAAGGTATGCCAGGGTGATCAGATATCACCTGGGGGTTAGTTGGGGGTGAGGGATTTGGTCAGATATTGAGGGTGATTAGATATCAAGGGGGGGAGATTCTGGCTAAACCAACTTAGCAGAATCCTTGCTAAAATTGAACATGCCCAGTGATAGGGCTTAGGTGAAAGAGAGCTCAGAGGAGCCTGACTAGATTTGGTCAAGGAAAGAATTTTGTCAGCATAAGCTTTCCAAAAATCGTAGTTTGCTTTTTCTAGGGAAAAACAAAAAAACAACTTATTTGAGCATGAGTAATAAAATACTATTAAAAATACACTCTATAACTTAAATTTCTTTTAAATCTAAGATATTTAGCATAATTCAATCTTTACTTGTTTACTCAGGGTTGTATTTTGAATTTTCATCATCTCACTGTACTTAGCTGGACAATTTTCAAAAAATATTAAGATCAGCATAGTCTAATGGCCTTGTCTGTTGCTAAAGGGCTCAGGTTAAATCTGATGGGTACTTCATTTAGATATGTTCTCCAAAACTGAACAATTCGGACCAGAATAGATAAAATGAATGCAAATACCTATTCAAACTTTTGAATAATTCAAATGCTTTTATCTTGTAGGATGCCAGCTAATTAAAAGAAAGCTGGGATAGTAATATTAATCTCTAACAAAGTATATTCTGAATAAGAAATATTGCTAGAGATAAGAAGGGACATTATATACTGATAAAGAGGTCAATTATCCAAGAAAATAGATAACATGAATCACACCATCAACCACTGTGACCTAACGGACATCTATAGGCCTCTCAATCCATCATTTGCAGAATATACATTGTTCTCAAGTGCAAATAGAGTATTCACTATGATACATTATATTCTGGGCCATAAAACAAATTCTAGGAAATTTAAAAGAACAGATATAACAACAAGCATGTTCTTCGTCTACAATGAAATTAAACTAGAAATCAATAATGGAAAAATATTGGGCGCCTGGGTGGCTCAGTCGGTTAAGCGACTGCCTTCGGCTCAGGTCATGATCCTGGAGCCCCGGGATCGAGTCCCGCATTGGGCTCCTTGCTCAGCGAGGAGTCTGCTTCTCCCTCTGACCCTTCCCATCTCATGCTTTCTCTCTCTCTCAAATAAATAAATAAAATCTTTAAAAAAAAAAAATAAATAATGGAAAAATATTTGGAAAATTACCAAGATTCTGGAAATTAAACAACACATTTATAAACAATCTGAGTCCAAGTAGAATACAAGGGAAATTAAAAAAAATATATTTGAACTGAATAAAAATGAAAATGCAACATGTCAAACTTTGTGAGGCATTGCTAAAGCAGTCCTTTGGGGGAAAACTGTAGCATTAAATGTGTACATTAGGAAAAAAATCTGAGATCGGTAACCTCAGTTTCCACATAACAACACTAGAAAAAAGTGTTAGCAAAGCTATAATTTAACACCTCATTGCCAATAATCCCAATGCTAGAAAAACTTTATTGGCTATATTTGTAAATCCCTATTCTAAACCTATGGCAGATGAGCCCCTACCCCAAAATATACCTGTTATTTATTTCTGCTTGAAGATGAGAAGTTCTGATATTTCAGTAGAACTACTAACTGCCATTAATTTTTGAGAGATTGTTAAGTAGCTTCCTTAATTGATTTTATTACTACGTTCCCGGATTTCCCATGGACATTTCAACTTCTGTCTAAAGGGCAAAAATATTGTAATGTATTGATTTTCTAGATTTTTTTAATATTTCTCTGTCTTCCCCAATAGCTTCCTTATCTCTCAAAGTATTTTTGGGGTGGAAAAAATGGTACTAGTAATTTCTTATCTAAATTCAGTTAACACAGGGTTACTTCCAATTACCAGCTTCAGGAAAGCAGCTTGAAATACAATAGCATTTTTCTGAAGATGGACAGCAAAAGCTTCTCAGCATGAAAGGTTCAGTGCACTTTGAACATTCATACACATATTAAATGATAATGAAAGTGTCACCTGACTTCAGAATTTTAAGTTATCATAGAGGGCAAGGAGGGTGTTTTAATATGAGTGTAGCATTACAGCATAGGATTTCTTATAAAAGCTCAAGATACAAGTCAGTTTCTCTACTGCTGATGGAGGAAACGGAAGTTTAGGTTTAAAAATACAAAGCTTTCCCCAGATTCATGCCTATCTTACTTTTTGCCCTTCCATCTTGCAAGCAGCTTCCTCTAGTTTATATTTAGAGAAGCGGTTAGTGGATACTTTGTGTCAATAGTCCCATGAAGTATCTAGAGGGATTCTGGGGGGAAAAAAAAAAAGATAAATTTCCAAGATTCAAAGTTCATTTACTAGGTGGCAGCTGAACTGTTTAACAAATCCAAATTTTAAGATAGTGAAAATGAATTAAGATTTGGGCATGGAAAGTTTTCCAAGAATTAATGATGATAGTCACATAAGCATTTTGACATATTCATAGATTTTATATGTTGTTTGTAGCTGCCATTCTACAGAAGCTCACGTGCTGGGAAATCATGAGTGTCATGCTAGAACATGCACGTTTTCTAAGATTAAGGCAAAGCTCCTGATTGTGTCTAATTCATCATTCTACCATCTGTTTAACATGGATTTATCACTAGTTACTGGCTTGGAGTAAGTAATCTTTAAAATCTCTATTCAGTCTGGACGGTGATCTGTAGAGTTTCATCCACAGAGTCTCTGTAGGACTCCTATAACTCAGCCAGCAACATACTTAATACAAATTCAAAGCAGAAACAAAAAACAAACAAACAAAAAGATTTATATCCAGCTGTGGCCAGATTGTAGCTCATTGCTTTAACTTGTCCTTCTATGAATCCAAGTATTGGAAAGAGAACAGATGCATGGGCAATGCCACACTTTCCTTATTAACCATGCTCAGTTAAAAACAGCCAGAAAGGAGGTTTTTTATCTTAAAGGGATGTTTGTCTACAGCACTGAGGTTAATTTACTTAAATTGCAAATCATGCTTATAACACTGGATCTCTAGTAGTCTGATAATAAGATCTAAATTATTGTTGATTTTCCCAGAGGGTATCATCCCTAGTAGTCCAAACAGTTATGAAGTTCTAGGATACTATAATTAAATTATTTTTATATTTTCCTCTTTTATATTTTGCTTTGTGGTATGCATCCATAAAACAGGCTTTCACTTGTCAAAAAGTCCATATATAAATCTGCCTATATTTGTATATAGGACTATGTCCTTCCTGTACATATTATATTTAGGTGTCCATATTATCTCTGAGCATGTGAACTCATTTGTTTCTAGGCTAAGCAATATTGCAAATCAAAGCAAAAACATTGACAGTGATAGAATTATTAATACAGTTGATGATAGACCTTTCATGAGATATATGGAGCAATAAAAATCAAAGATAACTGTAAATATCAAAGAGGGTAGTAAAAGACATGAAAGTTTATTTTTGAGAGGAGACAGATAAAACTTAAATGTAGAAAGGCAAAACTGAAGGAAGGCAAGTTTGAAGTTTAGAAAATAATTAAAAAAAAAAAAAAAACTCCAGGCATATTGCTTATGCAAAATCTAGTAACAAAAAAAGGGGGGATAACTTGGAACTTAAGAAATAAAGGTGAACAGAAACAAATTCAATGACTCCTGCTTCACAGAATATAAAATATAATTAGATTCTAGAAAAACTGGTAGAATGATATGTCATAGATATATCTTGCACAATTTAGGAAACATAGGAAACTTAACATTTTATATTGTCTCAGAAAAGACCTTTTCAACCATTACAAATCCCCTATTCCATTTGATCTACCAGTTTGTCAATCAAGGTACCCAGGCGGGAATTAAGTTTATAATGTATATGCTAGAAGAATATTTCTATTTCTATGTTAGGATTATTTTTATTGAATGCAGAGATGGCTTAGTAAATCGGGGAGTTTCTTAGAAGGTTGCTGGTTTTTCTCAAAGGACATACTCAACTAAGGAAAGGGCATCAGTTCTGCTGGAAGTCAATAAGACCTGGAACAAGAGATTTGAAAGTTATCAGGGCATTTTCTTCTTCCTTCTCTGATTTTCTGTGTGATTCTGATATGTCTACATAGTTGAAAATACTACGGTCTCGAGTTTCAGTCATTAACCTGAAGCTGAACCAATTATCTAGAAGAAAATATATATATATATATACATATATCAGCAAAGAGCTCTGCCCGTCTTAGTTGTGTCCAGTTTCTCCCCCTGTACCAAGAAAATGTCGTTAGAGGTAGGTTCATTTTACATAAAATATTATTTTTATTTGGCAATCATCCATGTAGAAAAGAGTGTACATTTTCTGATAATTTTAAATGCCAAAGAGACAAACCCTAAATGATGATAGAATATATTTTGTTATCAGATAGGAAAACATAAAGATTGAAATTATCCAACAGAAGTGATGGTATGCAAAAATGGATGCTCATCTAAATCCTAAATCATGGGATAAATTTCTAAGACATGACAACATTTCAATGTTGCCAACAATGTATATTGCAAGTGAAAACTATCCTAATGCATTTAGAAATCAATAAGAAAACTAAGAATAAGAGTGCCTGTGTGGCTCAGTCTGTTAAGCAGCGGACTCTTGATTTCAGCTCAGGTCATGATCTCATGGGTCCTGGCATTGAGCTTCAGTGGGGCTCTGAGCTCAGCACAGGGTCTTCTTGTCCCTCTCCCTCCCCCCCCACTCGCACCCTTGCACTCTCTCTCTCTCTAAAATAAATAAATAAATAAACTTTAAAAAATAATATAAAAAAACTAAGAGTAACTTAAAAGAATAAATGGACAAAGATTATAAATAATCTCACTGTAAAGAAGAGAGTATAAATGTCCCAAATCTTTCATGATTGAGGATATGCAAATTGAAACAAAGTGATGTATCACTTTTCAGTTGAAATATTTTAAAATTTTGTGATACTCTTTGTAGGTGAGGGTCTTGAGAAACCTGCACTCTAATATAATATTTTAGGGAGTATAATTTGATTCAGTTGTCTGGAGGACACTTTTGGAAACCAAAATATACTGCTAAAATATATCTTTAAAAAGATTTCTTTTACGAACACTACATCAAAAACTAATGATGTAATGTATGGTGATTAACATAACATAATAAAAAAAAGATTTATTTTAGATAAAATAGCAAATTGTCATGATATTTTAACAAGAGTTACATTATGTGTAGTAGAAAAAAAAACTGGAAGCAGCAAAATAGTGGAATAGTGAAATAAATTATGATAAGATCATATGATGGAATATTATATAATAAAAAGGAGTGTTTGCTTTCACTAATATGGAGAAAGGACATGGGAAGGAAAGAGATTAACTCCTTAACCACATAAATATTTCTATGTCTGTGATAACACCCAAGACCTTGCTTTCTCCCCCAAAACTGCACCACCTCTGAAATAATTTCAAATTCCTGTTTTCTGATCATCATCTCAGTATTCTCTGTAGTACTCCCCTGACAAATAATTAACCTTCTTGGGACTTCAGTTACATTTGCTCTATATCCTTTTAGTATCTACTACTTTACTTTTGTTTTCATTCTATTTCTTATCAAGCTTAGATTTCAGAGCATATAATTATAAACATGCCCTTGCAAATATCCTCAATCATCTTCTCTCTTTGTCTCTCTCCCTTTTTCTCACCTCTCAAGTCTTTTTAATTTTATTCACAGGATGAAACTCCAATCCTGGATAAAACTGTCTATGCATTCTTCATGAATTTTCCTTAGGGGATGATCTTTGTGAAGTAGTTCTCACAATTAGGGTCCAGTGATTTTATTTTAAATTCATTATCTCAACAACATCAATTCTATGTTGGTTGCCTGATATGCCGACTTTCCTATGATCTATCTATGTTATAACTTCTTTGTTTTTTCAAATTTCCAATTACATATATTTCTCCAATAACCTCTCCTCATATTTGATTAATAGAAGCTATCAGATAGACTTATCCACATATTCCTAATATCATATGCAAAAATACCTACTTTTTTCTTTATTGGTTTCTCTGCCTTCCCTTTTGTTACAATGGGACTGGCCCTTGAGCCTGATCTCACCCATTCTTATTCTCTCAACAACCTCCTCCCACAGTTAGCTTCTCTGTCCCCACACATAACCACTCTTCTGTACACCACTATTCTTATAAACATGCCATCATGCTCTACTAAATCTCATCCTGGACAACAAAACAGAAAAATTTCATCCCACATATCTCCTGTTACTTACTCATTAATTTGGCTCCCATTCCAGACAATTTTCAAATAAATTTTCTGTACTGGCAGTCTCTACTTTTTCACATACATTCATTGTTTCAAAAAACACAAACTGGTCTCTTTTTTCTCTTTTTTTTGCTTTTCATTACTAAAATTCTCTATTCCAAGCACCCAACCATTTCCACAGTGCTAAATATGTATATATAAATTGTACCCTCAGCTTCTTAGGATATTCTGCAGCTTTTAGGATTAGTGGCCACTTCTTTCTTTTTTTTTTTTTTTTTTAGATTTTATCTATTTGCGAGAGAGAGAATGAGAGACAGAGAGCATGAGAGGGAGGAGGGTCAGAGGGAGAAGCAGACTCCCTGCTGAGCAGGGAGCCCGATGCGGGACTTGATCCCGGGACTCCAGGATCATGACCTGAGCCGAAGGCAGTGGCTTAACCGACTGAGCCACCCAGGCGCCCGTGGCCACTTCTTTCTATTGAAAGTCTTCTTCCTTTGGAACCCTACTCTTCTGGTGTTCATTCTCTCACAATTGCCCCTCATTTTTCACCCCATTATTAGATCTTTCATGTATTCTTAATTCTATATACTGAAGCTCTTCAAGGATTGTCCTGGGACAATTCCTTTTGCTTTGTCCAAAATCTTCCCTTATGAGATTACTATAAATGCCATAACTTGAAATAGTGTTAAAAACTGGTATTTCTCAAATGCATCTATAGACAATATCTCTCACTTTAGTTGCATATGTTTTTAAATCCAACTATCCATCCAATATCTATTTCTACTTGGAACTGTGAAGAAAATTGCAATGGTAATATATCCAAAACAATGTTCCTGATTCCCACAGTTGAAAATGGCACCACCAACTCTCCTGACTCAGCTCATAAAGAGATTCTTTCCATTTCTTTTCCTCCTACCTCTACTTCTTTATAAAGTTCTGTTCCTTCTGTCTCCAGAATATATTTTGATTCTGACCATTTCTATTGATTTCCACTGACATTAACTTTAACCCAAGCCACTATTATCTATTATTCCCCCAAATTTATCATTTTTATTCAGTTATTTTATGCTTCAAGTTACTTTATACTTCTCTATAATCTATAGATTCTTCACAAAGCAATCTATTAAAACAAAAACAATAAAACAAAACAAAAACACACTATAAAACTTCACCATTATACATGCATCATGACTTATAATTGATAAAATCCAAACTCTTTATCATAGATTACAAAATCTTGCTTGCATGATGTGGCGACATGCTCTCCAACCCCATGTAATCCCACATCTCTCTTGACCTGCTATCCTCTACCACTGGGAGATTCTCTTTTTCTTTGAACATGCCAAGACATTTTTGAATTTAGGGCATTTGCATAGTGTTTCCTCTAATGCCATTGTTCTTCCTCCAGCTCTTCACAAAATTGTCTCATTTTTCTCCTTGAAGTCTCTGTCATTTAATCTGTTTTCCCCTGCAAATAATATAAACTTTATTCAAGATGGCCTATAAAATAAGAAAATGTATTGGCCCATGTACTGGAAATCCACATGGAATGCAGACTTCAGGTTATTTTAATCCGATGGCATCAGCTCTATGTCTCTATGATTCTCTAAGGGTTACTTCTGTGCGGTGGCTTTGATCTCAATAGTATTTCAAATGGCTTCAGCATCTCCAGGCTTCATCGCTACATACCATAATATCACACATAAGAGAAAGTTTTTTTTCTGCTACTTTTATGTCAAGATGCAGGTATTCTTAATATCCTGAGAAAAGCAACTTTATTCTCCAAAACTAGAGTTCACAATCTTTCCCAAATCAATGCCCATAGAACAGGAAATACCAGGAACTGTTTTAATTAGTCCTATATCATCTGCCTCATTCCTAGGTGCTGTTAGCATTCCTCAATACATATGAATTGTGGTTATGAAAATACATATCAGAGTAGTTTCCAAGTGAGAGAGACAGTGACTACCATATCCTCTATAAGGACTCAGTTCAAATATCATATTTCCAAAGATAACATCTATGATCATCCTATCTAAAACAGCTTCCTGCAGTGAATTTCAGTCTCATCACTATTGATTTCCTTCTCTATACTTATCACAATCTGTAATTATATTACATATTGTATTTTAACTTGTTGATTGCCTATCTCCCCCACTGCTGTAGAAGGTGCATGAAGGTAAAGACTTTATATTGCTACTTTTGTTTATATACTAATTGGAAAACAATTCATGAGTACAGGTTTTTTGTTAATTTTTAATTTGCTTTAAACCAGATTTCAAATATTGCAAACCATATATCTGATAAGAAGTTTATATCTAAAATAATAAGTAACTCATATAAATCAATAGCAAAAAGACAACCTGATTTTAAAATGGGCAAATGACTTGAATAGAAATTTCTCCAAAGAAGACATACAAATCGCTCACAGGTGTGTGAAAGTGTGCTCAACATTACTAATCATCAGGGAAATACAAATCAAAACCAGAGTGAGGTATCACCTCACACCTGTTAAGATGGGTATTATCAAAAAGATGAGAGAAAGTGTTGGCAAGGATGTGGAGAAAAATGAAGCTTAGTATGCTGTTAGTGGATCTGTAAATTGGTACAACTGCTATGGAAAATAGTATGGCAGTTTGTCAAAAAATTAAAACTAGAGATACCATAAGATCCAGCAATCCCACATCTAGGTATTTATTCAAAGGAATTAAAATCAGGATCTTGAAGAGATACCTGCATTCCTATATTCGTTGCAGCACTATTCACAATATGAAAACAACTTTAATGTCTATCAGTAGATGAATGGATTTTTTAAAATGTGGTATATACATACAATGGAGTATTCAGTTTTAAAAAAGAATGAAATCCTGCCATTTGTGACCACATGGAGGGACCTGAGGATGTTATACTAAGTGAAATAAGCCAGTCATAGAAGGACAAATACTGCATGTTATCCCTTATATGAGGAATATAGAATAATCAAACTCATAGAAGCAGAGTAGAATGGTGACTGGCAGGAGTTGGGGGGATGGAAACAAGGTGATAGTTGAAGGGTACAAAGCTATATTTATGCAAAAGAAATAAGTTCTGGAGATCTACTATACAGCATAATTGCTGTGGCTAACAATACCACTTTGTATACTTAAAGTTTGCTAAGAAGGTGGTTCTTATGTTAAGTATTCTTATCCAACAATATTAATAATAGTTATAATAATAATAATAATGGTGACAGGAGGAAATTTGGGGAGGCGATGGGTACATCTATGGCTTTGATGGTGGTGATAGTTACATGGATGTATACTTATCCTCAAACTCATCAAGTTTTCGTATATTAAACATATATAGTTTTTTTACATTTCAATCATACTTCAGTAAAGTGGTTTAAAAAATAAGAAATGAACTCCAGTGACTTGCAACAATATCATAATATCAGTGAAATAATTAAAACCCAAGGATCTATATGCACCATGATATACTTAGAAAATTAGAAGCAGTTAAACACACACACACACGATTTCACAATTTTTAAGAAATGAAGCAAAGGAATAATGAATATGGAATTTAAATAATCATTTACCTCAGGTCTGGAAATAAAGAGGTTGGGATTGGGAAGCCACAGAATATGATTAATATTATTGTCTAGCTCTTAGCTTTTTGTTTTGATTGATAAAATTAAAGCTTTGGGAGTTTGTGACACTACTAAAAATAATTAAATAACTTACTAAATAAATGAAAGTAGACTATGAATGGATTAGGGTCCCACGAATCAAGATATCATGAATATGTAATTAATCCACATAGTACAAAGTAGAAAAAAAGAAACAAAAAAATCAGGCAAATATTTTCAGAACAATTCCCAATTCCTAATGATTATGGCCTTACAAGATATATATTTTTAAAAATAACTACTTTCTTAAATGTAAAAGAGTAAATAAATTGCATTTATTAAAGGTAATAATTAGTGCTTAATGTCATGAGCCATTCAAATGTTTACATAACTTAAATTTTCTAAAGAAACAACTAAAATATATTTTTAAGAAAAAATATTTCTCTTTTCTAGAAAATATAAATACTATATTCTGTATATAAAAATAATATTAATAAAAGGAAATTATTCCCATGAAATGATACCATATGACTTTTTAAAAACCGAATCATACTAAGTTTACTTTATTTTTGCTAAAAAAAAAAAAAATTCACACCGAAGCCTGAACTTACTGCTCCATCTACACATATAACTCTGAATAATGTCTTTGGGAATTATTTTACCCATTAAATAAACAAATGAAACATCTGTACAATTGTTTGAAAAGTTAGAACTTTTTTCTAATGAAAATATTTTTATTCCATCTTAAAAGTAATCTCTAAAAGAATACATTAAAAAGGTGAAATTTAAAATAGAGTAGAAACCTCTAAAAGCTGTAATTAAATTTTGGGATAAGGTGATTTGCTGAGAGTTAAAATCTAAGGAGATTTCCAGATGTCTAATAGGTGACTTTAATTTGCTGCATTGCCTGTAAACTCCAATTTTCTGAACTCTCAGTAAGCCTGACACTCTTAGTGATTGGGGCATGAAGGAATTAGGCAATAAGAGGACAAGTGAACAGTTCTGTATTAAGCCCTCTATTTCTCATGCTTATGCATATTCAGCATCCCTTTATCCATAGGGGAAGTGGATCCTGAAGGTTCAGTTGATGACCATCATCAAGGTGAACAGTTATCTAAAACTGAGCTAAAGCACTGTAATGAAGATGCAGTTTGGGAATAATTCAGGACATTACATGGGCTGGCCTCTTTTTCTCAAATACAATGAGAAAACTGAGTTTAGAAAAGGGGAAACAGACATCTGGATTACAGTGTTATAACTACTTCACAGATGGAGGATGATTTAATTATTCCAGGAATTCCTATCTGTATTGATCAGCCAATAAAATTAAAAAAAACTTCTACCATGCCACTTAGAATGCCTCCGAACAGAACTTTATTCAAATAAAGACCACTGCAGTATATTACAACCCACATGATGGGAGCATTAAATGGTGCAGTCTTAGAGGGGTAACTTTCTGGCTGCAAGTAGCAGTTTTTACTGAAGGTGAGAGGTTGCCACAAGATGGGAGGGAATGAGCGGTGAAAGTAATATGAAGAGGCAAGTACACTTTAAATTTTGAGATTCAGAAAACAACCACAAATGAGAAGCCTTTTGAGTCATGTTCTTCTACATGCAATTATCCATCTGTCGGTTATTTTTTTTAGTACTTAAAGGCCGGCATGTTTATGAACCCCACCACCTTCGCCAAATGCCCCATCATCTGCAGTAATGCCAGGCAATTTGCCAAGGCCATTCACAGGCAGAGGGCATCTGAAGAAATCATTTGTATTCCAAAGTAGCACAGAAAATCATGTCATCTCAAATGCTGACTAATATACAGATATAAGCAGCAACTGTCAAGATGAGAAAAGTAACTATAGTGTTGCTGAATTCTGAGCAAGTAAGTCAGAATATTTCTGCATATTAAGACTGATGGGAAATAAAAGGAAAAACCCAGCATAATTAGGTTATTAAGTGCAATAGCAGAAAATACCAGATTAGAATGAAATGGAGAGTAAGATAGTATCTAATATAATGAGCATAGGAGGCTTTAGTCAAGAATAGATACATTAACTTTTCTACTATATATGGAAGTATCACCTAATCTTCATTAAGGGACACCAAGGGTTAGCATCAGGCTCACACTGTGGTATTACCTGTACATGATTTGTATATTTCTGAACATACTCATCTATTGTCTTTATACATTGTCCAGTTGAAGAATAGCTTTGGGTATTTTTACAAATAGCTTTTTAAATGGGTAGGAGAAACTGATTCTCAGATCTCTTCTTAAGTGAGCAGAATACTATCAATGCAAGAATTATTGCAATTTGCTGTCACCCTTTTTATGAGTACTGGCAAGGTGTGAATAGGAAAAACACAAAAGCATGAGACATTGTTTTCAACCTCTATATTTATTATTCTTATGAATAAAAATGTTGGTTTTGGAGTTCTTTATTCATTCCAGAGACTACTGTGTACCAGGCTTTGTGCTAGTCTCACTATACTAAGGAATGGGGGCAAAGAAGAAGAATCTTTAACAGCTTTGATTAAAGAAGTCTTTTTCATGGAGGTGACAAGATAAATCTTCCTGAAAAATGGTAGTAATCTAAGCAAAGAAAGGATGGTCTTCATTTTCAGTGGCCCTATGCTGGGAAGTCACATTGGCAAGCCTCAATGAACCACACCATCCTTTATTCACACCCTTGTGGAATCCTGCTCACATTGATCTGACCTTAGCTATATGGCTTCTAACTATAACCAATGAGGTCTTTGAGATGTCACCAAAAGTTTATATGCACTATTTAGGAAGTTTGTGTCCCCATCCAGATTCATATGTTGAAACCCTAAACTTTCTCTCTCTGCATGCAAACACCAAGGGAAGGCCATATGAGGATGAAGAAAGAATGCAGCCATTTGTAAACCAGGAAGAGAGCTCTCAGCAGAAACTGAATCAGCTGCAACCTTGATCTTGGACTTCTAGCCTCCAGAACCATAAGAAATAAATTCCTTTTGTTTAAGCCATGTAGTCTATGCTATTTAGTTATGGTAGTCCAAACTGACAAAGACATGCATTTTCACATGATTTGGAATATGAAATCTGGTACCCAGCCAGACTATTATTGAAGTGCAGACTATCCTCCTGTTTAGAAAGGCTTCCTAGAGAAGTGTGAGTGTGAGATACCAGATGAAGAGAGAGGGACCTGTGGAAGAAAACTGAGAACCCAGCTCTTCTCTCCCCATGCGGGCAGATGAATGACCCAGCTGACACATGGAGCAAAGGACCCATCACATTTACACAAAAGAAGTGTAACAAATATTAAATCATTGCTGTTTCAAACCACTGAGTTTTATTAGTTTGTTTGGCATCAATTGTTAACTGAAACAGGCAATTAGCTGGAAAAGTGTGCTGTGTTGGAAACACACTAAACACATAGTTCAACAGTGGTGAAAAAATAAGGTGTAAGGTAAGACAATTTACAATTGAATTAATAGAATATTTAGTATAATAATGTGTTATTAAACAAATAAATATAATATCTTTCTAAATAAATACATGGCTCTGTCAATTTGCTGTGTTATAGTGAGAAACCAGATATATATAGCCTCTGGCTTTCAAGGAAGCTTGAAGGAAATTTGATTGAAACGATGTGACTCGGGGCGCCTGGGTGGCTCAGTCGTTAAGCCTCTGCCTTCAGCTCAGGTCATGATCCCAGGGTCCTGGGATCGAGCCCCGCATCGGGCTCCCTACTCCACGGGAGGCCTGCTTCTCCCTCTCCCACTCCCGCTGCTTGTGTTCCCTCTCTCGCTGTATCTCTCTCTGTCAAATAAATAAAATCTTAAAAAAAAAAAGAAAGAAAGAAAGAAACGGTGTGACTCTAGACCTTCTTAACATCCCCTTATGTAGAAAGCTAGAAAGGGTATCTCTTGCACTCTAATAGGAAAAATTTGGATAATCCGTATTATCAAAAGTCACAGAGAACCAGGTAGTATGAATTTTTTTTTAAGATTTTATTTATTTATTTGAGAGAGAGAGAGAACACGTGAGAAGGGGGAGGGTCAGAGAACGAAGCAGACTCCCTGCCGAGCAGGGAGCCTGATGCGGGACTTGATCCAGGGACTCCAGGATCATGACCTGAGCCGAAGGCAGTCACTCAACCAACTGAGCCACCCAGGTGCCCGGTAGTATGAAATCTTAAGGAGAGACAGGTGCCTCCGAGAGGAGGACGGATATGGGCACTGGCTCACCTGTAGCTGCAGGAGGACAATGGGGCAGGAAGGAAGAATTCAGCTTCAACATTTAACCAACTGCCCAAGGCCAAGTGTGGGTTTGCGTGTGGATATAGGAACTGCATACACAAGGTAAGTACACACACCCACCCACACCCACACCTACACACAAGAAAGCCCATGCTGTTTCCTCTATATTACATTACCTTATCTTGATAAATGTGAATAGAAACTTTAGTAAATAAGTGGATTCTTAAAATCAGTTTCTAAATGTATAAATTTGAAGTTTTGTACAGTGATGATGACATATATTAGGCATCTATTTTTTTTTCCAGCGAGGCTTGGTATAATGAGTAATAAATTGAGCATTTAAGTAAATATTCCTCATCCATTTTCTGCAGGTGGTTCAGGATATGGCACCAGCCCAAACACTTTAGTTTGAAACGGAGAACTGCAGAATCAATTTCAACTTCATCAAATCTCCTAGGGCGTGGTCCAGATAGAAATGGGCATATGCACCAGATCAGTAGTTTGGTGGTGTACAATATGTGGTGAGAATGTAGGATGATTGTGGCAGAACTTTGATTCTTTGCTATTTGTGAAGTTTTGCATGTCTAATTCATGAGCTGCAACAGTCTTAATATACAACAGTTTACAGTTGACCAAACTAGGTGCAGTCTTGTTTCAACATCCCACAAATGGTTTTAATGTTTTAATATAGGCTTTTATGCTTATTAGCAGACACAAGTTTACAGTATTACAAACTCTAGAGCTCCCTTTCCCAAGCCAGGAACTTTGGCCTATGGCTATTTATAACAAAAGAAAAAAGTACCTTTTTAATAATTCACACCCACAAAAATGTTCTCTGTTCTAATTCTCCCTAAGGAGAGAAAAATTATATATAACTAAATGAGGATGATACATATCAAGAGCTCACTAAGCACTGGCACTATGCTGATTCATTTAACGTACTATGTTTCAAAGAAAAGACTGCTTCAGAGAAAAGAAAATCACTACATAACACATCCCCTTTTTTCTTTCTTTAGGGCTATTGAAAAATGGATTCCAGAAGTTCTGAAAGCAAAACCAAATGATTCCTTACATGTAATGGCTAAGTAGTAAGGTATATATTATTATCTAGGTAAGTAAAGTAACTTTAAGTTTAGAATATAATCTATGACTAATAACAATTATACTATTTTTATTTAATATATTCTATTTTTCTTTTTGCTACACCAAGTTTTTGTTAAAGATTATGAAGCAAGTCTCTGTAAGTATATGACCTAACCAAAACCCAAAACCAGCCTACCATAGGAATTTCATAAATCTTCAGATTTAAGCCACACATAAGCCTACACCACCAGGCTTGTTATACTATGTAAATAAAATGTTATCAACTAGTAGCAGAAAAACAAAAAGGTTCGTTACATAAAGAGGTAGTGAAAGCTCATTGTGGAATTGCCCCTACAGTTCACCAATGGAATTGTCACACAAAATTCTAGAACAATCTAATGTATTCATAGCTTGACACTGAAATGCATAAATTTAAAATATAAATCAAGTATGAGATCTTTATGTTAGAATTTCTTTAGTATTTTTAATTTAGATTTTCAAGTCTATAACAAATTTATCCTTGAAGGGTATCTCAATTTTGTTAAGGCAAAAATTCAGATCACCATTGCTCTATTTACCTTGTGTTTTGAAGAGAGGATTCATGGCATATGACTTTGACTTGGAATTATTTGAATATTAGATGGTAAATGAGCCCTAAATCTCTTTATTGCAGGAATCATAGTGGAAGAATTATCTACATTGTTTTGAGTTTCCAATTCAGGTTCTCAAATTTGAGCCAAAACTATAATATGAGCAGCTGGTAAACAATGTTGGTATCTCAGTGATTATCAACATAATGGCAAATCTGTGAAGTAATAGGATAAATTACGAAAAATATTGATACAAATTCTCTCAAAGCATAGATTATGTTGAAGCAATAAGTCAACCCATTTAAGAAGCTTTGTAGTAGACGATTCACTAAATTACTACTCATCACAAAAAAAAAAAAAGAGAGAGAGAGAGAGAAAGAAAAGAAAAGAAAAGAAAAGAAAAATACAAATTTAAAATAAGAAAACCAAAGTTTGAATCCTGGCTCAGCAATTTGTTATTTGTTTGCTTAGAATGAAGTTAACTTTATATATCTCAATTTTCTCATTTACAATAGAGTGTTTTAAAAATGAAATGAAATAAAATAAGTGAAGGACTTTGCATGGATCATGAACTACCTATAGAACTGAATTATTGTTAGCTTGTCTTGTTATTGTGGAGGGAAAACATTTTCCTGCATTCCACTGTTTCTAGGAAAAGTTATTTCTCTCTATACCTCTGGCCATTGGACCTATACTTAACTACTGTCTATGGAGTTACCTGATAGGTGGAAGACAAACTTTAATAAAAAATCCTCAACTGGGTGTTGCTAATCTATCAAATATCCTAAATCTTTCATATTAATTCTTTGTCCCTCCTTGTAAACTTAAATTTTACCTCAGGTGGCAGGTTGGGAGTCAGCAATCTTATTCTTATATTTTAGCCACTGTAACACTTACCTTCATCTTTATTAGTAAGAAAAGTAATATTACATTTCTATGTGATCCTTTTTTTTGTTTTCTGTCTCAATTAGCTTAGAACCACATTTGAATAGAGGTTATTTTATTTATTATTGGAGTCCATCAGAACCCAATAATTACTACCTGTCTTGTGGCACAATTTTGAGGGAAAAGGGATAACCCACATAAGAGTTTAAAACAAAGCATGGTAGATATTAGATGTTGGTTATTATAATTCTTAATATTTTTTTTTAAAAATCCAAACATTGTTAAGAACTAATTAAAATACAAAGGAAATCAAAAACATTTTATGGCTCCTGTGTATCATTTTAACTAATAACTCATTATGTAAGTGTAAATAGTTTCCCAAATGAGGGCATGTGTTAGAGTGCATTCCAACACATTTTTTCTTAAAAAGAACTGCAGAGTGTAAACATAACATCCTCTCAAAATCATCTGAATTAGGCACATTATACTAGAAAATATGTTAGTGGAACAAAAAAACTTCATGATAAGATTGGAGATATATATGATTTCAATAATAAAATAAAGGTGATGGATTATACTTTCAGTGCTTGAATATACAAGAAGATTCTATCAATACATTTTTTTGTCTTTTGAAGGACATAAAAATATTCTAATAACCATTTTGATCCCCATCTCACCTATTAAATTTTCTAAAGTATTAGGAGATTGGCATAAGCATTTAGACACTAAATAGACAGGAGAAAGCAGGTTGTATTTGGAACAGCTTTACAATTGATTTTGCCACAAAGCTAGACCTTTTGATGACTCTAGACCATGATTCAAGAATGAGTATCATATAAATTATGCTAAATCTTGAATGTGTCCTAAATTGATGGAATATATTAGAGCATGTTAGCAAAATCATTCATATCTGATCTGAGATTCTCACAAAATGTATAATACCAAGTGGAATATTATGCCCTTGAAGTAATTTGACATCAGTAAACTAGAATTTTTGTCATACAAACTCTTCAGGTAATTATAAATATTATTAGTAGTAAAAAGACCAAGGTGTTTCCAAGGCAGAAGCTACGAGCACTGGGTCACCTGCTAACCTAGCCCAGCCCTCCCAAATGGTGAGGATTTCAATAATCAGCCTGTTAATAAAGTAGTTTAATATTTAAACAACTATTAGAAAGCTTCAATAGTATTTTGCATGGTTAGATTTCCTGGTGATGTCAAGATTAATTATGCATTGTTATTCAATAAATTTAGTTCATTATTATATAGCATATATAAATCATCTCAGGCATAGTGAGAACTCTTTAAGTTGTCTTGTAGTATGCCTTAGTGAATAAAGAAACTAGTAATATTAAAAAGCAAATGCTTTTTCACCAACTATTCAATTTTGTGAACACAAGCATAAGGATGCATTTTGGATTACCACTGCCATTCATTTTTACTTTAACTGAAACATTCAATCAGAATTTTAAGTCATATCAAACAGCATTTCATGAGCTATTAGATCAAACAGATTACTTATTCCTGATTTTTCAGGGTACACATAATACTAGAAACACTGAACAGAAAGAGAGTATTTAAACATGTATCTGTATGCGGCATCACATATATTTAAAAGTAGAAAAATACAGACTATACTTTCTTATTCTAGATGCATTATTACCCTGAGGCTGACTTTTGTAAATTATTCTACATTAAAGCACATAAATCATATATTTAACTCTCTGAACTGCCAAAGAAAAAAAATAGTGCAAAAAAAAGTGGCTTCAGAGCAAAAGGTGGTGGGATATTGGCTATAACACTATGGAATGTGAATTGTTAGCAGAGACACTAGCTCTAAAGGAAAGATTTTGATAATAAATGAATATTCTCTACTGATATTTAAGGAGGTAATATTTTTATTTTAATACATATACTCAAAATAATTACATAAAATTTTACTGTCATTTCATTCAGTTATGAAATTAATAGGAGCATATCACATATATTTTACTTTCTATAAACCCATTCAAACCCATCATGCATAAAGATATTTTTATTTAAGGAATATTACAGTAGCCATTACTCTAATTATACATTTAAAGAAGAGATTAAGTCTTTACATTTAAGGAAGCCAAATATAAAAACTGGAAAATAGAAATAGGGTGTTACTTTACGTATATTTTATACACTTTAGTATTTATCAATGAAATTATTAATTTTAAGAATATACTAATGGAAATGTGTAAACTCATGCTTTCCTAAGAACAAAAACATCAGTGAAAGTCATGTCTAGTTAGAAAATGTGCAAGATTTGATTCATGCTATTTGCCAAAATGTGTTAAATTACTCACAAAGAGTAGTGGAAACAGAAATTCTAAGACATCATGGTTTATGTAGATATGCCTTAAAAATCAAAATGATTTGGAATTCTAAAGAATAAGCAAAGACAGCTTAATTGTGTTTCTGTACTAGAAAATTTCTCTTAGAGAAGATCAGAGTAAATCTATAGTATTGATGAGAAAGGGTTAATGTTCTGTTTGCCTAGCAAACCAAATTCGGTCTGTAATCTTTGGTTAATATCTTCAATATACTTTTCATTATATTTTACATGCCGTGTTTCTATATTTCTAAATATATCTGAGGAAAGCTACTAAGTCATAACATTTAGCAAATATTCTCATTCACATTTCTGTAACTAAATTGTATCATTCATTTCTGTATCATAACAGCATTACATTTTATTGTGAATCATATTATGAAGAGTTTAGGTAAGATTTTATGAATCTCAGAAGAAAAATTAAACCACCTATTATCCACATTCTTATATTTTATTATACAAGATGTGCAATCTTAAAAAAAGTCCTTATTTCTTTAAATCAAAATATTTTTTGAAAAAGCCAAGAATTCAGGTGTTAGAGGAATCATAAATATAAGCCCAATCTGGATACTTAGAGAATAAAGAAATTTCCCAAAGCTACCATATTTTATAGAAAGATTACTTTTACCAAATAAAACAGAAGGAACAGTTGTCTACTGACAGTTATGTTCACATGGCTCTAGTCAGCAGGAATGTTATGAGTCCCTGATGCCCATGCAAATCATCAAAACATGTTTTCATTGAGAAGAGAGTAATTAGGGAACTATTTTTATAAAATAAGTCATGTTTTTGTGAAAAGGCATCATGAGTTAGAAATTTTTGCAATCTAGTTTATTTTTCTTTTACCTTCACTTTAAGTCAGAGATGAATTTGTTCTGACACTTGATAAATATAAATGCTATAAAAGTGCCTACCAAGCATGCTATATTTTAGATGGAAACTTACTACAGGAAGTCGATGTACCTATGCACAGAACTGAAATCAAAGACCTAGGTGTTTTGTTGTTGCTGTTGTTGTTGTTGTTGTTTTCCTTCCAAATATCTCCTTATCCATCCTCTGTGTTGGCTTCATCATCACGGTGGTGTTAGGGTGACTTTAGCAAAACAAGGCCTTATCATACCCAGGTGAAGAAGTTAGACTATGTCTTCCTATGTCAAATTTCCCCTCATATTTCATTGGACAGAATGAAATGTGCCCACTTCTGAAATGATCCCCGACAACATAAATGGGATTACCCTGAGGCCTGATATGACAGTGACTAGGTTTTCAGCCTACCCCCCATACAAGCCTGCAGAGAAGAGAGATGAATAGTTTAGATTCTGTAAGGAAGAGAGAAGGAAAGAATGCCGAGTAGGAAACTAATAGTTCCTATCATATGAGCTATACAAAATAGACTAAAAATATTTATATACACTAATTGATACAAAGCATAATGATATGTCTCCAAATAAATGTTACAAAAGAGGTCATTAAAACCAATGTCAACTACTTACCACCCGTGATTTAGGATCTAAATATCTATAATAGTCTTTACATGACCCAATGAAATAAGCCATGAAGACAGGGTGTCCTGCTCACAGAGATTATCTTCCTGATACTCTTAATTTTTTTCAGTGCTTTAATCATTTAAAATTAATAATTTTCCCATATTATCTAAGTAACCATTCATGTCAATCATTCACCAACCTCTGATTAAACATTCTTTAAAGTATACGTACATGCTATAATGGAATGAAACAACATAAGTATCATTGAACTTATAGGCTAACAATTAGTTCAGGTGTTACTAATAACACCTAATAAACTACTAATAACACCTGATAGAGGTTTTTTAAAACTAGGCAGAGAAATTTGGATTTGAGGGGCACCTGGGTGGCTCAGTCGTTAAGCGTCTGCCTTCGGCTCAGGTCATGATCCCAGACTCCTGGGATCGAGCCCCGCGTCAGGCTCCTTGCTCCGCGGGAAGCCTGCTTCTCCCTCTCCCACTCCCCCTGATTGTGTTCCCTCTCTCGCTCTGTCTCTCTCTGTCGAATAAAAAAAAAAAAAAAGAAATTTGGATTTGATTTAAGATGCAATGTGAATAGTCAAATAACTTTTGGCAGTATACTGAAAATTGTTAAAGAAGTCTAGACTAGATTATCAAGTACTTTAAACAAACAATATAAGAACATGGGTAAATTCTGTGAGCAATTATATAGTGTCGTGTACTAAAAAAGCACAGAACCTTTAAGGAATGGACATGTATTTTTTCCTAGTCACTAATAAGCTGCATTCTTTCTTTTTGATTTTTTTTTAACAAGTAATATTTCCATCTTCACTGTCCCTCTGTCTGCTTTGCTTTATTATCCTTTATCTCAAGCATGTTTTCTCCATATATCAATGAGGTGACTCTGGTTGTTTAGGATTCTGTAACTTTTACCACCAGTGCTTGCTTCTAGAGAAAGAAAGATTAAGTCTCTCTCCTCCAGCATCCATACCAATGTCTAAAAATGATTTCTGTTAGTTCAACTATATTCTTATACCGGTAGCAAGGAAGGTGAAACAAGTTGACATGTGGTGGGAAAGCTGTTTTCAAAAGGAAGAGATGCTAAAGTAATAAAAGATGTCTATTGCATGATATTCAGAAAGAAAAAGAAAAACACCCTTATTCATTGCTTAAGTACAAACAGTTAAAGATGGAATTGGCCTGAATGTTAAGACGTATATTGTGGGAATGAGAATGATAGAGATTTTACTAATAAAAATCAGAAAAATATATTCTTCATTTATAATCCAAAGCATTTAATTAAATGGCTGGCAAAATGTCAAAAATAAGACTTGAGTGAATGAGTGAATGTATAGATGAGTGAAAAAAAGGTAAATTCGAACAGATGATTCAAATACTTGCTGTGTCAAGCCTTATATTAAAAATGCAAGGAAGGGTGCCTGGGTAGCTCAGCTGGTTAACCCTCTGCCTTAGGCTCAGGTCATGATCCCAGGGTCCTGGGATTGAGTCCCATTTTGGGCTTCCTGTTCATCAGGGAGTCGGCTTCTTCCTCTGCCCCTCCTCTGCTCCTCCGCTCTCTCTCTCAAATAAATAAAATCTTAAAAAATAATAAAATGCAAAGAATAAAATGGTTTCATGTCTATCTTCAAGGATTTGAACCCTACTGGAAAAGATATTATATATATGCATATAATTATGATAAAAATCTAATAGATAATGATTGCCATATGAAACATACCAGCAAAGTACTTTAGAGGTAAAGACAAGATGATTAATTTCAGGCCGCCTGAAGAGTTGAAAAGAATCAAAGATAACTTTATTAAATGAAATTGTATTTACTTTGGGATTTCATGATGGAGAGAACATTCATCAAGTATTGGTAAAGAGACAGTATTCAAGATATATTAGATATAGATATATATATATAAGAGATATATTCCATATATAACTTAATACGGGTCAATGCAATAAAAAAAATTATGGCATTCTTTTATGTAACAAACATTATTGAGTCCTTATGATGTCATCCAAAAAGTTCTCAGAATCAGGGTTATAGGGATGAATCAAGTACTTCTCATTTCATTTACAATTTAGTGGAGAGGGTCAAACAAATAGAGGAAGAATAAAAAAGTGGAAAACAATACATATCAAGAAATGGAAATATTATGAATATTCATTATCTACTATGCTCCACAGGTACAAAATTAAAACTAAAATTAGTATTTTCCTTGCAGCATAGATAATCAGTGCCATAAGCAACATCACATAAGCAACATGAGCAATATAATAACACTTTATGACCAGAGACTCAATATAACTGTGGTAATGTAAGTCCTGGAAAAAATCAAACTGGTCAGAGAAATTTAACTTGACAATTCATCTTCCCTCTATAAATTAGGATATTAAAAATAATGCCAGGAGAACAGACCGAAATAGTTCTTAATTTATGGATGTTAGCTTCATACATTTTTATTATCCACATTATTGTCAATAAATACCATTGGGATTTCAAATAAATGATGTCATGAAACTAAATACATTATGTGAGGCTCTGTAGTGGGTTGATAATATAAATAGTTATTTACAGTAGCTATACATTTAGAAAAAATATGTTACTGTTGAAAGCTATGTATGTAGTTACATTTATTGTATTAATAAATACAGTATATCATATTGAATTTATATACATTTAAACCTAGATGATGTGAAATATTTTAATGAGAAATTAAAAATTAAGATATTTCACTGCAAAAGCAGAGAAATATTTTGTGATCTTTTGAAACAGCAATTACAATATTGCAATATCAAACTAAGTCTTCCTCTTTACTTAGAAAGGTTCTCTTTGGGTTTGGTTAATGATGAGCACTAACAAGTTTTCAGGAGTGGGGAGACTGCAACTGGGCTATTTATTCCTTTGGCTCCTCCTCTGTAGTGTGGTGAAGGGTGGTGTTTTTACACCATCCAAATTCGAATTTCTCCCCACTTGGTCCTCTTTTTTTCTGGTTTTGTAAGTGATCCCTCCTCTCTCTCAGAGAGGGCCAATGATGTACCAATTGTACTAGTCCCATGGACTGCATTATTTCTCTTCAGTTTCCTCATACATTTATTAAATAGAGCCATAATTAGATTATTTTCAAAATAATTTGTGTGCAGATCTCATTTTTCCAAGACTCTGCATGATACAGGGAAAATTTTTTTTCCTGCCAGTACTGTTCTTATTCTTATGATTAACTCTACTAACTTTGTTAAACATCTATTAGAATTTCTTGGGGAGTATAAAATGTGTTACAGTAATTTGTATACTTGCCTTTCATTGTATTATATTATAAATATTTTGACAGCAAATACTTTATCTAATTCATTTTACCCTCTATAGAATTACTAGCACAAGATTTTCATTATAGAAACTCAAGTAATATTTTCTAAGGGTAGAATTATGTATTGGTAAAATAATTATAAGTGAGTTTATTCATTTTCTCTTTTCATGCAGGGCAAACAAAACTCTCTTAAATACATATGCTTCTTTTACTCTCCAAAATAAGTTTTAATGAGTGAATAGGCAACTCATTGTCAAAGAAAATAATACATTCTTTTCTACATTGAGTAATATGGCATTACAAAGTTTGTAAGTGGAAGCTACATAGCGTAAGGAGCTTGTACTTCCTTTATAAATTTTAATCAAGGTAAATTGATCCTTAAAACATTATATATGGAATGAAAATATGAATATTTATGATAAAATGTGCATAATATACAGATTATTTAAACACACACATGCATTGATATAAACATATGTGTTTCTCTGTATGCATAGGAGGATTTTTGCATGATGCTTGGCAAATATTAAAAGCTCAAAAACAGTAGTTATTAATGACTGTTCTCTTAGACCAAATAATTGCACTACTCTTCTTATTCATCCTAGATATATTTAATGTCTTGAATAAATACAATTTCTCACTATACTATGCCAGTTCATTTTCTTAAACTTATATGACAGCCTGTAACTGCAACTAACAGTGCATCAATTCTCCACAATTGTATTGTTTTTGTTTTTGTCTTTTTATTGTTATTTTATTTTACTTTACACCACTTTATATAGGTGTGATTGACATTTAAAAAGGTGTACATATTTAATGTTTATAGCTCGTTATGTTTGAAAACTAACTTTCATTTGAACTTCAAGAAATCCACAATCTTCAATGAAGTATGAGTAAGCATTCTCTTCATTCATTATTTCATTTATGCTTTTTATTTACTTGTCTGTTTAGCCTGTATATAAAACTATAGATTCCTTTTTCTTTTCTCTTTTCTTTTCCTCTCCTTTCTTTTCCTTTCCTTTTTCTTTTTCTTTCTTTCTTTCTTTTTTTCTTTCTTTCTTCCTTCCTTTCTTTCTTTCTTTTCTTTCTTTCTTTCTTTCTTTCATTTTTTAAAAATTTAAATTTAAATTAGTTTAACAGGTAGCATAGTATTGGTTTCAGGAGTAGAATTTAGTGATTTATCACTTACGTACAACACCAGTGCTCATCCCAGAAAGTCCCCTCATTAATGCCCATCACCCATTTAGCCCATCCCACCACCACCTCTCCTCCAGCAACCCTCAGTTTGTTGTATATTTAAGAGTCTCTTATGGTTTACCTCCCTCTCTGTTTTTATCTGATTTTATTTTTTATTCCCTTCCCTTATGTTTATCTGTTTTGTTTCTTAAATTCCACATAATGAGTAAAATCATATGATATTTGTCTTACTCTGACTGACTTATTTTGCTTAGTATAATACACTCTAGTTCCATCCATGATGGCAATATTTCATTCTTTTTGATTGCCAAGTAATATTCCATTGTGTGTGTGTGTGTACACACACTTCTGTGTGTACTTAACATATATAGTGTATATATATATACTTCTTTTTTATCCATTCATCAGTTGATGGACATTTGGGCTCTTTCCATAATTTGGCTATTGTTGATAGTGCTGCCATAAACACTGGGGTGCATGTGCCCTTTGGATCATATTTTTATATATTTTGGATAAATACGTAGTAATACAATTGCTGGATCATAGGGTAGTTCTATTTTTAACTTTTTGAGGAACCTCCATATTATTTTTCAGAGTGGCTGCACCAGTTTGCATTCCCACTAATAATGCAAAAGTTTTCCTCTCTCTCCACATCCTTACCAACATCTGTTTCCTGAGTTGTTAATTTTAAGCCATTCTGACAGGTGTGAGGTGGTATCTCATTGTGGTTTTGATTTGTATTTCCCTCATGATGAGTGATGTTGAGCATCTTTTCATGTGTCTGTTAGCCATCTGGATGTCTTCTTTGGAAAAGTGTCTATTCATGTCTTCTGCCCATTTCTTAACTGGATTATTTGTGTTGTGGGTGTTGAGTTTGAAAAGTTCTTTACAGATTGTGGGTACTCGCCCATTATCAGATATGTCATTTGCAAATATCTTCTCCCATTCTGTCAATTGCCTTCTAGTTTTTGATCATTTCCTTCACAGTGCAGAACTTTTTATCTTGATGAGGTCCCAATAGTTCATTTTTGCTTTATCATCCTTGATGGAGAAAAAAATGAGAGTTTTCCCCTAAGGTCAGGAACATGACAGCAATGTACACTCTCACCGCTGTTATTCAACATACTACTTGAAATCCTAGCCTCAGCAATCAGACAACAAAAAGAAATAAAAGACATCCAAACTGGCAAGGAAGAAGTCAAACTTTCAGTATTTGCAGATGACATGATACTCTATATAGAAAACCCAAAAGACTCTATGTAGAAAACCCCCCAAAAAATTGCTAGAACTGATAGATGAATTCAACAAAGTTGCAAGATATAAAATCAACATACAGAAATCTATTGCATTTCTATACACCAATAATGAAGCAAGAGAAAGAGAAATCAAGGCATCAATCCCATCGACAATTGCACCAAAAACTATAAGATACCTAGGAATAAACCTAACAAAAGAGGTAAAAGATCTGTACTCTGAAAACTATAGAACACTTGTGAAAGAAATTGAAGTCACAAAGAAATGGAAAGACATTCCATGCACATGGATTGGAAGAGCAAATATTGTTAAAATGTCTATACTACTCAAAGCAATCTACACATAAAATGCAATCTCTATCAAAATAGCACCAGCATTTCTCACAGAGCTAAAACAAACAATTCTAAAACTTGTATTGAACCAGGAAAGACCCCAAATAGCCAAAATAATGCTGAAAAGGAAAAGCAAAGTGGGAGGCATCACAATCCAAGCTGTATTACAAAGCTGTAATCATCAAGACAATATGGTACTGGCACAAAAACAGACACATAGATCAATGGAACAGAATAGAGAACCCAGGCATGGACCCACAATTGAATGGCCAACAAATCTTTGACAAAGCGGGAAAGAATATCTAATGGAAAAAAGACAGTCTCTTCAACAAATGGTGTCGGGAAAATTGGACAACAACATGCAGAAGAATGAAACTGGACCACTTTCTTACACCATGCACAAAAATAAATTCAAAATGGATGAAAGACCTAAATGTGATATAGGAAAATCATCAAAATCCTAGAGGAGAAAACAGGCAGCAACGCCTTTGAACTTGGCTACAGCAACTTCTTACTAGACACATCTCCAGAGGCAAGGGAACTGTAGATTCCTTTTAATCTCAGTTAAGTGCCTAACAAGAAGAAGGCTGACATCATGTATCCTGTGTAGATGTGGAGCTATTCTCAAGAATTTGTTCCTTAGCCATTTTATTTCTTACACTATTTTATATTTCATCTAAACTACTTCCAACTTCTGCCTTGCATATTGATAGCCATATCAACAACTTCAGCCCCATCAATCCCCTGAATTCCAGAATATCCCCATTATTTGTGGTGTAATAAACAGCTGTCCAAGATATTAAGCTTCACACTCTCAAAACACATTGTTTCCACTTTTTGACTTTTCTACGTCAGTGTTGTTTCCTGCTTTAAATATTGGCATCACCAACTATCAATTTCTAGTTACTCAACTGAAATTTTGCTTCTTATCACAAAATCCTATTGTTTCTAAATCTGAAATGCCTCCTGAATAAACTACTGCTTTCCATTTCTCCATGTTCACTATTCATTTTAGTTCTTCTCTGTACAATTGATATAATCTCTTTCCTATCTCTATTGTCCCCTCATTCCTAATACACCTCAATTTTGAACTCCACAGTGCTGTCATATTAGTCTGAAAACACACACACACACACACATACACACACACACACATACCTGCTCATGTCATATATCATATAAAAATTTTTGGCTACCTATTTGCTACTGAATGAAGTTCCAACTCTGTAACTTGATATTTAAGCCCTTCAGATTCTGGTATTTTCAGCCTCATCCCCCCTGCTATGCCGTCTCTAATATCTTATATTCTGAACTCACTAGTCTTCTTGATGAACTTATAATATTTTACATACTCTTAGACACCAGAAACTTACTCAACGTCTTTCCTATACTCAGAATGTTCTTTCAAATTTACTAATATATTAAAATTCCACTCATCTTTTAAGGTCAAAATTAAATCTTACCTGATCTGTGGAGCTTTTCCACTGTCTACTTAGAAAAAAATTTCAAAAATCATGTTGTGTTAATATTGTATATAGTACATTAAGATTGTATATAGTACATGAAGATTAATAAATTAATGGAACACTGCAATAGTGGCTCTCCACCTTTTTCCAACCCAAAACATATGGATATATTTATTATTTAAGTTGCTCACTGTAACAGTGATTTCTTCTTCTTCTTCTTCTTCTTCTTCTTCTTCTTCTTCTTCTTCTT